>NC_073272.2:105103409-105406439 GCF_029289425.2 Pan paniscus | reverse complement strand
CCTCATTATTTTGCATGTGGATGGACAGTACCATACTATCTTGATTATTTGGTAATCCTTTACATTTTAAAGGTATTGGTTTGTTCTGTGCTGATCTTTTAAAAATTTTTATTATTTTTTCACATTTTATTTATTTATTTTTATTTTTTTCGATAATTTATTTTTATTAATCACAACAATGGTACATGCATACCAAATATAGAGAAATATACTAATAAAATATGTAAGGGGTCTACTCTCACTGAACATTTTCCCCAAGCAATATTAACGGTTTAGTGTATATTCTTTCAGACATTTGTATATGATAATGCAGTAGCTAGAGCTATGACAGAGATAAATGCATAAGGATATGATCAACACACACACACACACATACACATACACACACACGTATATATATAATTATCAATATATAATATATATAATATAATTATCAATATATAATATATATAATATAATTATATATATAATTATCTGTATATATAATATATAATTATATATATATACATGTGTGTCTGTATGTGTATGTGTGTGTGTTGATCATATCATTATGCATTTATATATATGTGTGTGTGTGTCATTTAAAAAATCCAAATAAGCTCTTATTATTTTTAATATTCTGCAATTTTCATGTTTTAATCAGTATATAAAGCACATCTTTCCATATCAATAAACAAATGCACTTCCTTCTTATGGCTGCACAAGATTGCACAGAAAGGATATATGGGTCTGGCACTCAGGGGACAAGTCAGGTCTAGAAGTATTGTTTCTGAGAATTATCTATATAGTGATAATTGGAGCCATCTGGTTAGATGAGATCACCGAGGTACAATATATAGCTTCAAGACAGCTCTAGCAGAAGACAGTGTGATGTCAGTCAGAAAAAAACACCTACCATGGGCATTAGGACACCGAGGTTTAGAACTGATAGCCCAGAGTAGGAAATTCACTTAATCTTCCTAAAGTTCAATTTATTTTAAAAGAATGATAGAAGATAGCAGCCATTACCTATCTTCATGGAATGTTAGTGGGACCAAATGGGATAACATAAATAAAGTTCTTTGAAATCTTTGAAAAAAATTATATAAATGCAATGTATTATCACAAAATATCATTGTTACTTGACTTCTTTGAATTACTCCGAGCGCTATCAGAACTATACACTTCCCTCCACTGTTTACCGTAATCTACAAACATCAGCCTCCTTCATTCCCAGCATATTAATTATAGTGGAGTGACATGGAAAGCAATTCTCTCAAAGTTTCAGTGATGCCTGCTTGTACCATGATAGCCAAGTGGTTTTTTTTTTTTTTTTTTTTTTGTAGTCAGCTATTTAATTAGGTTCTTAAGACATTTAGAACACCAATTTGTGAGGATAAATTCCATTCATCAGAGCAAACACAGATCGCAGGTAGCCCTGGAGCTGAGGAATAGCTTTGATTTTTGGTAAAATCTGTGAGTCCACAGCTTTCTGATCAATCTTGCGCTGCTCCGTAATCTCATATTTCTCTTTTTCTGTGTCGAAGATCTCACCTTCCTGGTGTCTGGGCTTCCGCAGCTGCTTCTTCTTGAAGTAAGCATCAGTAAGATGTTTTGGGATTTTTACATTGCTGATATCGATTTTGGTTGAGGTGGCAATGACAAATTTCTGGTGTGTTCTTCGTAGAGGAACTCGATTGAGGACCAGAGGTCCAGTCACAAGTAATAAGCCACTAGCCAGCTGCTTCAGGAAAACCACCCTCTTGCCCCTGTGGCGTCCAGTGAGGATGATCAGAATGGTCCCGGGGGTAATGCTGGCTCGCAGTTTTCTCACGTGCTGACTGAAGGGTTTTTTGCCATGGCTCAACAGCTTTCGAGGCACATCTTCAGTAGGATAATATCTAGGCATTTTGCGAAGTTTAACCACCCGGGTACCTCCGTTCTTGTCACCACCAACTGGTTTTGTAACAGTTGCAAGAACCTTCTCCTTCTTTTTCTTTTCAACCTTGGATTTAGCGGCTGAGTACTTCCTCTTGTACATGGCCTTTCTGGAATACATGGCAGATCGGGAATACCTGCCAATTCCTCTGACAAGGACAGGGTTGCGGCTGCAATGGGGCTTCCCCTTCTTGGGCTTTTTAGCTTTGAGGTTACCCTTTTTCACCTTGCCACCAGCATCAACCTTCTTGGCTTCGGGTTTCTTCTCTTTAGTATCTGGCTTCTCAACTTTTTCACCCGCCATCTTGCAAGACGGGAAAGAGAGCCAAGTGGTTTTGATATTCCTTCTGTAACTCTTATTTCTCAGCCAATCTAGAAAAAACTCTTTGCTTCTTAATAATTTGAAAACAATTACACTTTTGTGTATACAGATGCAATACACTTGAGAAAAATATCTTAAAATGTTAACTTACAAAAAGACAACTTAAATTGTTAAAATTTTCAATGAAAATATAATTGGTTTGTGCATTTAGGTATTATGATCCTAACTTAAAGGAAATTACACATCAGGAAATAAGATTCACATATGTGAATGACACAACCAACGGTGAATACAAAATAGTTGAATACATAATAAAGTTGAAGGTGATGTGAGATGACTCAGGAAGTGATTCTGTACTTGAGAAATGGATTCCTCACTGACCTCCTTTGAATTCATAGTAGCTCTAAATTTTATTTGATTGTAAATTAAAAAGCTCTCCTATTTCATCTATAATAGTTCAATTTATAAAAATTATTAAGAAATATTCTTATTGTTGAAAGTGAAATATATTTGTAGAGTGTAAAGAAAAGAAGACTTTTGGCCTGGCGTGGTGGCTCACACCTGTAATTCCAGCACTCTGGGAGGCTAAGGCAGGTGGATCACTTGAGGTCAGGAGTTTGAGACCAGCCTGGCCAACATGGTGGAACCCCATCTCTACTAAAAGTACAAAAATTAGCCAAGCATGATGGTAGATGCCTATAATCCCAACTACTCGGGAGGCTGAGGCAGGAGAACCACTTGAACCCAGGAGGCCAAGATTGTGCCACTGCACACTAGCCTGGGCAACAGAGTGAGACCTTGTCTCAAAAACAAACAAACAAACAAACAAAAAACTTTTGAATTAAAGACTTCCGGTTCTGAAATCCAGTGAAAAAAAGATTTCTTTAACTCTTTTGACAATGACCTAGGAAAGGGACAATTGACATGGAAAATAATTACGGGATTAACCACCAATTTTCTTTAGTTCTCCCCAGCATTTTCCTCAAACTATACTGACTTAATGACTGAAATATAGGGAAATAAGTCTCTTAGCTGAAATGAATTGGTAACTAAACATAACTCAGTTATTACCTTCTCTCTTAGCTAATTCTCTAAGAACCAGCAGGAAAAATAGGCAACTACTTTCTATATTTAGGTATAATGTGGCTAGGCTTTAAAAATACTTATGACATAAATATAAAGCAGTGCACTAGGCTCTGTAGTGTCTCTAAGTTGACTTAACTTTTAGTTATAAATTATCTTTCCTCCCCTAAAATGCCCGGTATTTATATCTCGTAAAAAAAAAAAAAAGTTTGCAATGTCAGAGAAAATGGCTGGCAGTTGCAGAACATTCTTTAGTATTTCCCAAGGATTTTCCACTGGATTTACCTATAAACATTCAACTACTGGAAAATAAATCTCTAGACACCTATTTGTCTTATGGGGGAAAAGGATAGGTCCTGATATGTGCAGTTGAAAATCTCAGTGATAGGTTCCCTCTTTCTATTTATTTGTGTAATAAAGTCATGACAACTTGTGGTATGAGAATTGCATGAAAGCTCAGGCTAGAGTCTCATCCCAACCTCCCAGCAAAGTTCAGTTAGTAAGTTCCCTTCAAATTATCTTAATCTGTTTTCTAGAAAGGTAAAAATCCTGTGGCTTTAATTCTTGTCATGTAAGATCCTTAAACTTTCTGCTTCCCCTGTGATGTGGCCCTCCTTTGAAATGGTAACAATACCTGGCACCGCATAAGACTAGCAAACCACAGGGACTAGCTATTATAGAATATTTGTGCGTACGCACTCTCAGTTTCAATTAAGTTGCCAAGGTTCTGCTGAGAGGAATATGAACTCATAAGTAGTGCAATAAATAGGAATGAGAGGATGGTAGGAGGTTAAGAATACAAAGAACAAGTGAAAGAGAAGCAGGGGCAAGACTGAATTCTTTCACTAGTTTGGTAGCTTGATGTTAAGGTGATTCCTTTTCTTTTTGAGTTAGAAAGCTTATGTGTCCCGGAAAGAACAAGAGATGCGCTGGGCTCTGGGCAGCTATGTAGTTGCATTTGTGATGTCTCTTTTTCTATGAGGAACCTGAGACATAGAAAGGTAAACCACTTTCCCAAGTACTTTTTGGCTATTTAGTGGTAGACTTGGGATTTGAACTCATGTTTCTGGACTTACATATTATTGCTATTTCCATAAACCCCTGGCATCTAAGAGATGTGTGTGCAAGTCACATACTTTTTATCCTAAAGGATTCAAGATAATTTAGAGATACTAACTGGATGATTAGCTAGCAGTTATTTTTTCTTACTAAAATACATAATCAGATAATTCAAAGTCCCCAACTAGAAAAACCTTTTAAGAGTGGGTTTCCCACATAAATGTAAACTCCCCCAAAACAAATAAATGAAGATCAGATATGTTTGGGAAGCGTTAGTGTGTTTGCCACTCTGAATTAACAGGAAGCTGAGCTTGTGAGAAACACATAAGTACATTATATCCATCAGACCAAGTGGGTAATTTAAAACTCTCACACATCTTCCAGTAATATGATGCTACAGCATTTCCTGGCTTAGGGCCAGTTGATCACAGACTGGCCTGAATACCCTGCGTTTTGTCAAGAGGAGGCAGCTCAAGGATGCCAGAACTTCCTTTGTAATTTCATCCAATTCTAGAATCAAAATCCTTTTCTCTAAGGAAAGTGTGCCAGAGAGGGTTTGGGACAGGTCTTTAAAAAAGTTTTATTAGCACAAATGTTTGATGAAACCAAAATTAATAAAATAATCATATTTTCCATACCTTATCTTTTGCGGCTTCCTAAGCTACAAAAGCATGATACTATCTGTTTTAGCTGGTCCTCTGGATATGCTTAGTCTCCTAACATGAATTATAGACATAACAGGAGCCTAGTACTTAATAGATGAGTCATGAGGTTGTTTAGTAATATCTTTCTAATATAACTAGAAAGTTTCTGAATGTGATTGTGTTAGTAAAAGGGTTATTTTTAATGTGCCTGAGACATATTTACTAAGTCACAAAATGCTAGAAATATTTGAGTCTCATGTATAGCTGACTGCAGGAGAGAAAAGTAGGAAAAAATATATCAATTCATTATATTGATAAGAGCAAAAATTCAACTTTTGGGCCCATACAATATTTTATAGATCACCAATATCTACTGAAAAAGAGAGATTATCTTTGGTTGGTTTTATTCTGGAGCCAGAGAATTGTTGGTATCAGAAAAACTGCTCTGAAGGTAAGTCAAAAAGCTGCACATAGAAAACATGTTCATATTCTTTCATGTGTTCAAGTATGGTACCAGATGTCTGAAGACCTTGAGGCTAAGTGGTTGGTTTGTTTTCTGCCTGCTATTGCTCTTACAAAAAGCCGGGGGCGGGGGGGGTGGGCGCGTGGGGCATTCCTCATTTGGTACAAACACGATGGTAATGTTTGTTAGAATCACAATGGAGGAAAAGCAATTAGTCCAGAATGTCATGATAAACGTGTGAAAAGGACCTTTCCAAGGCCAATTTTAGGCAAAATTTGCTGTAGATCGCATCACCTCCTTTCTTGTTGCTATTCAGCCAGAGGGTTCTATGCTCTGTAAATTTACGCAATTCCTCACCGACAGTCAATGCATTCCTATTCAAGGGCCCTTTTCTCCTATCTCCTACTCTCTGATATATGCTAGTGCTCATATATGATGATTGAATCTAAGTGAATATATTAAAAGATATAAATATGTTATCACTTTCAGGCAAGAACACTTTTAGTAGCAGTCTTCTAGAGATAATGACACAATGCAAAGGGAGAAGTTAAAAGCTGAAAATGAAAGGAAAGACTACTTGGGTATTAATGAGAACTTTTAGTACTCACGCTGTATCTCCACCCAACAGATTTTTGATATTTATTCACTCTCACTCGCCTTCCTATTTCAGGTAAAGGGGTCTGTAACCAAGAATAAAATGTTATTAGATGTACTGGTACACTCTAAAAATGATTTATGCTTAAGTACTTTAAGCTACGTTAGCACTCAATGGAAAAGTAAGATAACATTATTCCTCTCTCAATTTTCTCCAATAGTTTTAATTTTAAAAACCAAATTCTTATGACATACAGAAATTTGGCAACAAATTCATGGTAGTAGATTTAACTGCTGTAATAATGGGAAAATTACAATTTGTTATTAGTAAAGTGCTTTATCCTCCTTACAAAACCAGTTAATTGACACTAAACTTCCATGGGTTGAACATGATTTTTAAATATTTTAAAAGTCAGAGTATCTGAAATGTAGGTTAAATGTATGTCAAGGTCTCTTAAGTTAAAACAAGAAAATAAGTATTTTAGAGAGTCTCACTCAAAAAGTAGAAGTTTGATTATTTGGAAGCCATGGATTGTAGGGCAAAATAAATCTACAAAACCTCAAAATCCCTCGAAACTCACATTGGTTTGCAACTTTTGACATTTACTGGCAAAACTAAAAGCACACAACTTTTTTTTTAATTCAGCTATCATTTCTTTTTTTATTATTATACTTTAAGTTCTGGGATACATGTGCAGAATGTGCAGATTTGTTACATAGGTATACATGTGCTATGGAAGCACACAACTCTTTAAACAGTTTCAGCAATTCACTTCCTGCACAAATTGGAAAAAGCACAGTTTATGGCCTTGACAACAGTTCAGTGAATGTGTATAGCTTTTCAAACACAAATTTCCCTTTAGGGTATAGTGAAGTAAAATTTTTTGACCTTTTCTATGTTTATGATAATATTATCTTGAGAAAGTGTGGCACTCACGTTAAAGAAAAAGAACAGAAATCAGTGCTAGCAAATTCTATGCCAATATGTTATGAACCGTGACACAACTTTATGAATGTTACCAGGAACGGTGCCAATTAAACTGTTTCTTTTGCTCATCTGTCAGAAAATACATGAAAAATGTGCGTTTCTGATAAGTCTCTTCCTTCTACCTGTCATTGAGAATCTAATGGCCTCAATTATCAGAGGAAATCATTGGAGAGGGAAAATAATATGATGGAACACAGCAGGATTAACCCAATATTAGAAGCAATCTCTTCTTTGCTATCCCTGGAAACAAATAGTCAACTAGAAACAGAGAGGAGTACAGATATATTCCTCAGTGTTATAGAATACCAAAATATGTGGAACTTCTGCTGTGAAACAAGCATTGTTTTATGTGGATATATAATAAAGCAATAGATATAATACACTAATGAATAAAAGTAATATTAAATGATAACTATAATAAATCCAGATTGATGTAATAATTATTATATAAAATAATGATTTAAAAACAAATACAATATTTTCTGAGTTGTGTATCTCAGGAACACAGTCCACTAAGGGAAGAGAATACAGGCAATTTATAATATTACCTTACGAGCGTTCATCACTTTAACAGCTGTAAATGCACCAGTCTTCTCATGAAGTCCCTGAAATACAGGATAGTGATAAATATCAAATGCTGGCTAGGTAATCCAGCTATCAAGAAGCAATCAAAGTAGAAAATATTAAAATTAGTGTCGAATACATTGTATGTTATAAAATATAAAATATATACAAATGAAATATATAGTATTATATAGAAAACAGAAATATTAAATTATCAACATTTTAAAGAAATCACCATCCCACTGAAAACACTCGACGAAGGTTATGGAACAGTTTGGCTGTTTACATCTGTAGTAACTAGTGGACATAATTGCCTATTTAAAGTTATTGCTTACTTAGTGTCTTTAATCTAGGTTTGCATGGCACCAAAGCATTTAATCTAAATGAAAATTTTCATTTAATCTAAGTGAAAATTTTCTATTGAAGATGGCAGAAAAGGAGTTGTTGTACTAAACATTTTTTCAATTGATTATGTGATACTATGCAGACATCTTTCCACTGGACTCTTCTTCAAACACAAAATATTTACCATGTTAGCAAAAATATTAGCCATGCATTATCTCCATAATGATCACTTAGTGTGAGTGATTCATAATTAATTCAACAGCCTCTAAACTGTTTAATATGTCCTGAATCATATGAACCAAAAATATTTATAAAAGGAATAAGTTCTAGAACATTCTCTCTTATTGAAAAGATGATGAGTTATAAGAGCTTAGATCTTACCCTAAATGCAAGTATAAGCTACAGATTTGTAATTTTTAAAGGTGAACACATAGGTTTGGAATCAGATCTCCTATTTTGTGGCTGGTACCTTCTAGATATATTCCAAACTGTAGTCATAGAAAAAATCAGTATAACATTACTATGAGTAATAAATAGAATGCCTTATCTGATATTTCTCAGCAGAAGGTTTGATCTGGGGGCTGTACTTGGTTGAACAGTGTCCCCTCGAAAATTGAGGTTCACCTGGAACCTCAAAATGTGACCTTATTTGGAAACAGGGTCTTTGCAGATGTAATCAAACTATGATGAGGTCATATGGATTTGTTTGGTCAATGTCCGGTTTCTTTATAAGATGAAAGGAAGGGAGATTTGAACGCAGAGACACAGAAAGGGGTGATAGTCATGTAAAAGACAAGAAGAAATTGCAGTGATACAACTACAAGCCAAGAAATGTCAAGGATTGTTGATAACACCAGAAGCCAGGAAGAGACAAGGAACAGTTTCCTCCCTAGAGATTTCAGAGAGAGAATGGCCCAACAGACACCTCAACTCAGAATTCTTATGTCCAAAATTGTGAGGGAATACATTTTGTTTGTTTTAAGCCATCCAGTTTGTAGCAATTTTTTACAGCTGACCTAAGAAACTAGTACACAAGGCAGGAAAGACGGAAACTGAGCAAGGTAATGTGCTTGACTTGGGATAGGGTTCAGAGACTAGTAATCAAGGTACAAGGAAATGTCCAGAATTGGGTGAGCAGTTTAGGGCAGAGCATGCCAGCCACAGAAGACTAGAATTTTTAAAGGAAAGGTTATTGATTTTTAAAGTTACAGGTTATTGATTGATCAGAGAAAAGTAGGAACCCAAGATCAAGACCTGTCTGTTTAACCTAAAGTCTTGGGAAACAAATGCAAAGGCAAAATCAGATTTACATGAGAAGTGGAAATGAGGCAGAGTTTGTAAGGATCAATCCATGAAGTAATACTATCAAGTTCTAGAAACAATTTTCTCTTTTATCAGACAAAAAGCATTATTTTTGCAACCTCCTTAGCTTCTTTTAAATTTTTCAAAAGAACATGAGCTTGTGTTATCTTCTGTCACTTGTCTTAATTGGGGCAGCCTGTTTGGATGGAGTCAGATTACTTTTGCTGGACAGTTATAATAAAACAGTTTTAAACTGTTCTTTTTTGTAGGATTGTAATGACACCTGAACTTAACCGAGTTTATAAAAATTATTGAGTATGTTGGATACCCTTCAGATTTATTTACATCTCTGGGAGGAATTATATATTAATATTTTTATTTATTCAGTCCTTATAACTTAGGAAGCATAGTTTTCATAATTATTCACACAAACACTTGCTAGTAAAATTTTTTCCACATCTGTATGCACAAATACAACATGTTGGAAACTGATTTACATGCATCCCTTTAAAAAGTTACAATGCTGCCTTCCTTGATTCTAAGAGATTATTTATGAGCCACTGTTATTTTGGGCAATACAAAATATTTATCAGGTTATCAAAAATATTAGCCATACATTATTTAACTGATGATAAGTAAAATACAAAATTTTTGAAGTCTAAAATCAATAGATTATGACATATTAGTGAGACAACTGAATGTCATTAAAAGATGCCAACCATGGCCATAAAACAGAAAAAAAATCAGCGTGGTTCTACCCTCATTATCTGTGATTTATTCACACTTGAAAATTGAATGAAGTTATTTCGTCAGAAAATGTGTCCTAATATTGGGTTTGAAAAATATGCTCACTGAACCTACAGAGGAATAAAACTCCAGGTCTCGGAACCATGTACTGAGTTAATATGCCAAATCATTCTACAAGACTCCATAGAAGTCTGGCATATACAGACAATAGATCATAGAAATGTGCTACTGTTAAGATAGCATTTCAGAAGAGTTCCCCCTGTACCTTGACTCCTCAAAAATTTTATTTTGAAATAATTTTAGACTTATAGAGCAGTTTCAAAGATAGCACAGGGGGTTCCTGTATATCCTTTCCCCAGTTTCTTCCAATGTTAACATCTTAGATGGCCATGCTACAATTGTCAAAATGAAGAAATTAATATTGGTATAATACTCTTAACTAAATTTTAAAATTTATTCTGACTTCCCAGTTTTCTCACTAATGTCCTTTTTCTAGGACCAAACCTGGATCCTACATTCTATTTAGCTATCATGTCTTCTTAAACTTCTCCAGTGTGTGACAAGTCCTCGGTCTTTCCTGTTTTTCATAACTGTGACACTTTTAAAGAGTACTGGTCAAGTATTTTGTAGAATATCCCTCAACTTGGGTTTGGCTGATGTTTTCTTATGATTAGATTGAGGTTATGTGAATTTTTGGGAAGGATATCACAGAAGTGAAATGCCCTTTTCATCACATCATATCAGGGGTACATGATATCTCCATGTTGATCAATGGTGATATTAACCTTGAGCACTTGGTTAAGGTAACAACCTGCCAGGTTTCTCCACTATAAAGTTGTTATTTTTCCCTTTCATACTCTATTCACCAGAAGTGACTGATTAAGTGACTGATGTTCGTTTTGAAGAAGTATAACACTATTCTCGGGCACCTATCTAGAGAACCTAGAAGCCACCTTGAGATAAGCTAATTGTTCAGTGGTGCCATCTTGTGGTTCATTGATTATACAGAAGCTGTTTTGCGATCTTAGCTGAAGGACTTGTCATAAATGAGATGCTGAACTAGGACCTATGAATCCAGTTTTTAGGATGTGCCCTTTTTCAGTTAGAATGTGAGTTTTATGGCAAATTACGTTAAAACAACATTTGTGTTAAACACACAAACGAACACTAAGAAAGGAATTTAGTTTTAGAACGTTAAGAAAGAAATTTAGTTTTAGATTCTACATTGAGTGTTAAATAATCTCACAATTGCCTTTAACCTCAGTGAATATTATTCAGGAAAATCACAAGGACAGTAGTAAATTATAAATGTGGATTTTTTGGGCTGTTTTTCCTATCAGTAATATCTGGAGTATCATACAGGAGCCACTAGCTCCACAAGATTAATAATGCTTCATTAACTAGAGCTTGAGTACAAAGAATGACCTTTACATTTTTAATTGATAAATAAAAATTGTATATATTTATGGTTTATAACAAGGTGGTTTGATATATGAATACATTGTGGAATGCCTAAATTGAGCTAATTAACATATGCATTACACTGCATGCTTATTATTTTTCTGTGGTGAAAACACTTAAAATTTACTCTTTTAGTAAATATATTTATAACAATATATTGTTATTAACTATAATCACCATGATGTGCAACAGATCTCTTGAACTTATTCTTCTGTCTAACTGAAATTTTGTGTCTTTTGACCAATATCTCCCCAATCCCCTGTCCCCCACCGCCACCAACCTCTGGTAACCACTATTATACTCTCTGCTTCTATGAGTTCAACTTTTTAGAATCCAGATATGTGAGATCATCCATTATTTGTCTTTCTATGTCTGTCTTATCTTACTTAACATAATGTATTCCAGGTTCTTCCATGTTGTCACAAATGACAGCATTTCTTTCTTTTTAAATAATTTTCAAGCATCACAGAGCTAGGAGAAAAAAATTCTCTTAGCTCTCATTCTTATCGTAAAAGCAACTGCTGCTTAAATACTTTGTATAAGTTCATAGGCTCTTTCGTATTTGAGGAACAGAAGACAATAGGTAGTAACAATGCTTTGTAGTCATTCTTGACTCTAGATTCAAGTCTATTGGCGTTTAGAATCAAGAAGTCTATCATCTTCACTTAAGAAAACTCTTTGTCTTGTTGTCAAACTCATTCCACGCATTCAAGTTTAGTTATTAATAATAATAATAATAATAAATAGTTCAGTTATTGATTTGGGGGGCAATAGGTCAACTATTCAAAATACTTCCCGGGTACTCCACAACCTACAACAAGGTATAAAAATTATTTATTAAGTCCTGTCCTCCATGTTATTAAGATAATGAAACTCAATATTAGCTAAGAGAAGGACACATTAATTTGTCACTAACATTTAAGCATGAGTTAGACTATCAGATGAGGTAACTAAAACAGTGGCAATGAACAGTTAAGTACTGATGGAATGAGAAGGTGGAGTAAAGAAAAGGCTGGAGCCTGAGGAGTTCCAGAAGGGGTTGTTCTTCAGCCATATTGAAAGAAGCAGGTTTCTGGAATGGAGAGCAGGGAAACCATGAGACCATGAGTGAGCAGGGAATTTCAAAAAGTGAATGAAGTTTTAAAAAGGGGAAGAGGATGGAGAGTTGGAAAGATAAACTGTTCTATTCACAGTTTATTGGAGAAATTTATAGTTTGTAAGATGTATACACCAGAAACAATTAGAGAATAGAACCAAATGCAAAGTCTAGTTATTAACATAAATTATTGGATCTCAAATACAGTATGTTTAAACAGTTCTAGAGAAAAAATATATGCTACCATGTGAAGGACTTAAATAAAGTCCTAAAAAACTTTCCTGATTAATTTATGCTGACACAACTAAATCTGTTTTCTGGGGTTGCATTCCAAAATATAGTAATTAAGATGAACGTATATTCTTTTTGCAGTATCATTTCAAACTATCCAGGGAGAATACATATCCCTTAATGTGTTGATTTCAATTTGGCAAGGATTTGTGTTCTTAATTAATTAACTTAGATAATCAAATAAGCAGCATCATTTAGTCCACTTCCCCTGGGAAAAACATAGTTTATTACGGTGCTGTTGTTCTTCATGACTCTAAAATTAATATTAGCATTTTAAATCTGTCCTACGAAAAGAATATGTTGCATGTCCCTGAATTTAAGATACTGCTCACATACAGGGCATTGTTAAGAGGTATATGTGCCTGCTTTTAACAAAAACCAATGCAGGAAAATCTTGTTAAACATAACAAAGCAAATAAAGGAACAGTCATAAAACATTTCTACTTTACAAAAGGACTTGCATTCATGCGACACCAAATTCCCCAAATTTAGTTGTATCTCAAAAGTAATGAAGCAAGGTCAATTTTTACACTGGGGACCCAGAATCAAATACAGGTTACCCAATAATTGTAAAGAAGAGTTATGAATTGTCAGTGTCTTGGTCACCTGAGACTTAAATTTGCTGACTTCTAACTGATCAACAAGTCTACCATAGTCTTTAGCCCCTACTTCCTTTGGGCACACAGCATTTGAAGATTTCCACTTTTGTTTTATAAGTCTGTCCTCTGCCTTTGGGCATGCTCGGATAGAGGTAAGTGGTTCTTCCAGTTACTCACTATGATTTCTGTAAGCAGATCTACGAGATAGATGTAGGAGTGTGGGGAGAGATGAGAGAGAAGGGTAGGAGTAGAGCAGAGACCAGGTGATGGCCCTAGGTGGAGCTTAGTCTTCTCAAATCTGGACCACACTGACAGTATTGAGTAAGGTATGTGGACAAATTTATTAAATACAGAAAATGTCAGAAAAAAACCAATAGGGCATTAAAGCGTAGTTATCAAACACATCACTGTATCAAGGATTTAGTCACTCTATCAATAAAATCAGGTGAAACATAAAAGTCCTTAAAGTCTAGTAATATATTTATTTTATCTTGGTATCTCTAGTGCCTAGCATCATAGCTGGTACATAAGGCCCTTTTAATGAGTACCAGTTTAGTGAATGATGAATAGAGTAACTGGGAAGACTTCACAGAAGAGGTAAAATGTCAAATGGACCCTGAAGATGGCATAGCATTTGAACAGATTCAGAAGCAGAGGTTGGGCCCAGTGGATGGGACATTATGAACAAAGGCTATGAGGTAAATGCTGAGCAGGAAGGCACAGACACTAAAGAAGGGAAGAAAGGAAAAAGGGGGAAATGTCATAGAGAGAAGACAGATGAAAAGGAGAGAATGCAAGAGTGCACCTGTTTTTGTCATGCCAGAAATTTCAGTGTAAAATTTTTTTAAATGAAATCTTGTTTAATAGAAGACAGAAGTCATCACTGAGATGAGCCATTAGTAGTTTAGCACTTTATGACTGGGTTTTGTTATTTAATGGTCTGATGCAAAGCCCAGGGTTGTTAAGGCACTGAAAAACCAGCATTGAATTGCAGTAATGATCAATTTCTTGGGGATTACACATTTTAAACCATAACAAATGATTTAAAATAGCAGTTGTGACAGCTGTGTTGGGAAAATCCACCATTCTGCAGCAGTTAATTACCATGTTTTTCTCTGGAAAGAATACAGGACAGTCCTTGATGGCATTGTAATCTTGATCAGGCTAATTTTTAAAAAAATCATGCAGTTAAAGAAACTGTTGTAGGAAGACTGCTGATCCTTCAGCAGTTCCTATGTAGTCCTTCCCGTTATTTGCTTTGCTTTCTGTTGGCAAATCAAAACCACATAATCCCCCAGGGCATTCTTTCGTTCTTTTCAATCGGTTTTCTGGTGGCAGAAGGCCATGAGGCACTTACTACACTCACGTCCATTCTGTAACCTCGTTTTTCATTCATAGAATTTTGTCCTTCTAGTCATTTGCTTGGGTGCCAGCTTTCTCATAGCAAACAAAGTGACCCTTCGAGGCCACAGAGAATGCGATTGTAAACAGCACCTGGGAGTACTTGATGCTGTTCCAGGGAGGGACAAGACAACACGGCTAACAAGATGGTTTTTGTCAGCATCAGGTCCATGCAGAAAAACAAAGACATGTGGCTAGAAAGGACTTTGAAAGGCTAACGAGTCCTTATCAATGTCTCTAAGCAAGGCCTTTCCTTCACCAGTGCTTGAGATGGGAAGTAATGGTGATTTGGTTAGTATTTGAAAGTTTTCATTTTGCTTCTTCCTTCTTAGTCTGCATCACCATTGTCAAGCTCAACAAGCCCAAAGGGACAGATGGGATCAGAACATTCAGGGTTTGGAGGTGTGGCTGAGATTGGAGTGGATCTACCACAGATTGGTAGTAGTGGTGGGAGGATAGGTTTGGGGACATATAAGGGAACATGGCAATTACTCTCCATCTCACATCTTATCCATCAGGAAGATTTACTTATTACTATAATAACAATTGCCCAAAGAGGAGATGTAGCCTGTTTTTGAGATCCTCAAAGTTATTTTACAGACATCAACTTTAGATTTGTTTTAAGAAGGTTTAAGCAACTCAATGATGTTTAGATGTTTGACAGGCGCTATTTGGTAATTGACAAGATTATTAAGCTTCACACTTATTAACTCCCATAAAGCCTTGTATATACTGCTAGGCCATAGGCTGTACTCATTGCATTAGATTGAGGGACAGTCATTTAGCTGCCAAAGGACACTGAAGAGAGTCTGTTATTTGATATCTGTATAAGCATCCCATCATTACAAAGTTTTGATACACCTAAGTGTATCAAATTTGGGAAATTCTTCTTAGGTGTGATTTTTTTCCTTTTGGAGAAAACTCAGAACAGGCAGGAGTAGATATTTCTGACTTTCAGCAGATGGATCCTGGAGTTGAATAAATACTATTTTAACCTTGACACTTTAAGATCAACAAAGGCTTCTATAATCAAGCTGCTACAACTTTCAGGTCAAACATTGCATGTTAATGGGGGAGGAAGAACAGGATCGCCTCTTCCTTCAAGAATAGTAACAAAGAGATTATTACTAGACTTTATAAATATTGCTTATGACACTGCTGTCACTTTTAAACCTCTATGGAGAAATGTCCTATCTTCACATATATCACGAGGGTAAATTTGCACTCAAGCTGTTTTAGCAACATAAATGAAACTTACATGATCAGTTGGCACTTTATATTCCTGAGCCATCTTAAGTTCCTTTTGCCACCGAATCTATTTGCCTATCTATCTCCCCTACTGGATTGGCAGCTCCCTAAGGGTAACTTTCCTCTCTAAATTTAGGGTCTAGCATAGTACCTGGCACATCATAGGCACTCAGCACATATGTGCTGAACTGACCAAGTCAATTGCAACATGGAGCACTAAATAAGGAAGGAGTTGCAAAGGCAGAGGTGTGTGTGTGTGTGTGTGTGTGTGTGTGTGTGTTGGTGGGGTGTACAAAGATAATTTATATACCAAACAATATGGGAGAAGAGTTAGAGGGAGCCCAAAGCCCAGTGGGCTCCATGATATGCTGGAATTCCCTGACAAAGGCTGTGAAAGTACTGTGGCTAAGTACTCCAGGAACTCAAGGGCCATTCTTTGTCCATAAGTAAATGGTATTTTCATTGACCCTAGGTTGCACTGTGATGCCATCCAAAATTTTTCACAACTCTATTCAGTCAGAGGGCCTCAATGAAGAAGCTAGTCACAGTCAGAGGGCATGAGCTCACAAAATAATCGAAGTGCCAAGGCTCTTGCCAAATTGACAAAAGTTTGTCAGGTAACATTACTTAATGTTCATCCATGCTTCCCCTAACCTGTGGCTACTACTCTGAAATCTTCACTAAATACTTGCAGTTGATACCCTCTGTAGTTATATCAACTATGGGGACATGTGATAGTGAGAGCTAGCTCTAAGTTCTTTACTTCTACATTTTTTTTTCTTAACATACCCCTAAATTACCCAAACCTTTGCTACATGTAGTCAAAGGATTTGTATGGAAACAGATTTTTGTAGCTAAAAAGCTACAGAATCACCAGAATAATCCAACAGAATAATGTTTTTCCCCTTCCAGAAATCTGGGACAGTCATGGTCATGCTTATTAGAACTGTGAAAGGAGTCGGAAGACAGCCTTCGTAGTTTCAGTGGCTTTGTAGCTTTGAAAGTGCCCTGTAATTTGAGGCAGTTATGTGTGCTTATACAGCAGCTTTGACTGAGTTTTACTGCCCTTGTTATTACTCCTGCAGGGAAACAATAGGTCAAAATACGTAGTAACATCATTTGCACATAGAGGGGCTGTCTATTACGCTATAGCACTCAAATGACGAATTGTACAAAATGGACAATAAAGTTCTGTGTTCTTGGCTGTGGGATACATACAACATTTGCGGGAAATAAATGAATAGCTGCTAGTAGGCAACTAAGGAAAGACTGCAATATACTGCTATGTGGCAAGCCAGATCTACAGGGGACAAAAGTACAAAGCCATTGAAGCTTGCTGTTACAAATGGGTGACACCATAAAACCTTCAATGCTGGTCACTAATTCAAATTTAAAGTCACAGGCTATAACTGCACATGCTGAGGAAACTACATAGGAACTCCATGAGACTAGGGCCCACACTATTTCAAACCCTCTGATAACACTTCCAAGCAGCATTGTTTACCAAAGTATATGGAAAGCATGATCAAGTGATTGATGACTATTTAGTTCTCCATGTAAGAAGCTTCCCCACAATGACATTCTCTTTTTTTCCCTCCGAATGACAATACACTACAAAAATAAAAAAGAACTCATCTATTGGAATGACTTACATATTCAGGATTTTTTTTCTTTCAGTTACTATTTTCTCCCACTATGGTAGATTGTATACCTTTTCCTTTTAAGGTTTGTCTGGGCTTAACCATGGGGCAGTGGGTGAGGGTATGGCAAGAGCAACAAAACCCTCCGTAAGCAAACAGGTTTCAGCATACAGCAGATAGTGCTTTATTGCAATGTCACAATGTTTTAACACGGATTGCTTTCTTTATGTAATGCATGAATCAGTTAACACTCATGCAAAATGCATTCCATCTGCTCAGACAGATGTAAGCTGCAGTGTTTCCAATTCTATCAAACAGCACAACTAGTTGAAAGAAAAGCACTGAGACAGATGGGTGATGACTGAGAAGAGGGGTTCAACCAAAAGAAGCAACTTTGTCTTAAAATCTACACAGTCAAAATGGAATTCTCAACTTTTCCAGGTGTGTCCACAGAGGTACAAACACAACAGCCCTTAATATAAAGATAAGGTGAAGAGGATGTTGATGCGTTTTTTAAAAAGTCTTTATAAACTGAATTGTCTCTGCAAACCATAGCAGTAACTAGTAGTACTCAAAGGCACTTTAGAAGCACTGAAGTTGACTGGGATGGCTACTAAGAATAAGGGAAATGCCAAGGAGGAGGGAAAATAGAAAAGGAAAGAATAGAAGAGAAAATGAGAGAAGCAGCAGGGAGTAGAAAAAGACTGGAGAAAGACGATGATGAGGAAAAAAGCATAGTTTACATTTAAGATAGTACAAGGCCCTTAGGGTCTAGTCAATGCTTTTAAACATAGACATGAGAGAGCAAAAGGACATCTTCTATCAATATCAATTTACCTCTAACTTCCAGGCCCTGCCACCCTCAAAAGGTATGAGTCCTCATTGTAGCCCCTAAATTGACTGAAAACTACTTTTACATGTAGACTGTTGCCTTGAATTGACCTTTATGGGTAAACTCCATGCCTCACACATTCCCTTCCTCAACATTCCACCCTGCTGTCCCATTCCTTCAGCATCTGGCTTTGGCCTTTGCAAAGCCAAAGCACTAGCTAATCTTCCCGTACTAATGTATTGCAAAGATCTTATCCAGTGACCTCTTTTCTCATCATGGTACAACATGTGCATTTTAACTAGGGCTGTGTGTGTGTGTTTTTTTTTTAATTATGAACTTGAGTTTTTAAATTTAATGCTTATTTTGAGAGTGTTTTTTAACTCTAAGGAATTACCAAGGCAGTCGGAATTTCAGAACATTTTGGCTACTATAATGCTGGATTTGCCTATGACATGCTGTTTACCTGAAGCCTGCAGAAATGAAATATGAAGAGTGTGAAATCAACTGAAAGTCTCAGAGTTAAACCCCTCAATATATCCCTTACAGTTGTGTGGCGAACAGAGTGGTGGGGGGCGGGGGAAGTGGATGGGGGGAAAGTATGGTGGATATAGCCACTCAAAGAATGCCAAGCTGAAAAATGCAACATGATAAAAGTAGAATGGTACTATTGCACAGAATAATAGAATCCAACTACAGGAAGATTTGAGTTAAGGCTACCCAAACATAAAAGTCACTGAGGTAGGCAAGTGAAATCTAGTGAGGCAATGTGGAAGACTAAGGCAATCGTCTAGATAAAACTACATATTTATAACAATTATCTGGTTGTTTCAATAAATGTGTGTATATGTGTATGCATGCATGTAGGAGGAGTACGTGGAGGGAGCAGTGTGTATGTGTAGCAATGACAATTCCCAGATTTGGAGGAAAGGAAGGAAAGCGATCTAAAGGATCATGGAAGCACGTAGAAACCAACTTTGCCTTGCTCACAACTTTGACTTTTTTCTTTCCTCCTTCAAATAGTTTCACCATTTTTTTCTGCGGAATTCTCCACCACTAATTTTCCAAATTCATTGATTCCCACTGTCCAAAGGCATAGAAGTAGTAGCAGAGGCAAGACTAAGCCCAAGACCCTGGTGCTCTTTAACCCTTTCACACTACCTGCATATGTAAGTATTTATTAAATACTACCTATATGATATGTAGAAAGCAAGGAAATATAAAAATTAGTTATAGTTTTTATTTTTAAGGAATTTTTAATATAGATAATAAAGTTACACAAACCTCCACAATGCAAGAGACAATGTGGCAATTTTCACAGTAAGAGTACAAGTGAAAATTACAAGGTCTTTGAAAGTATTAGAATGATATTTAAGATTTTCCTATTGAAAATGTTTCACAAATCCAGGTGAAAATTACAAGGTCTTTGAAAGTATTAGAATGATATTTAAGATTTTCCTATTGAAAATGTTTCACAAATCCAGGTCAGCAGTCTACCAAATTAGAGAGATTCTAGTTATTTGAATATTTTCAAATTCTCAGTTTATATTTTAATTCACACATAACAACTACATTTTGTTAGTTCTTAGGTTCTGTATTTTTTCAAATTGATTTCATTGCCATAAATTACTGCTATAATAATAAGCCTCTGGATGGAACCATGATTAAATCCTATGGAACAAACTGCTAATATTTGGGAGATATAAGGAAAATATCTGGTATAACAAGCTGATTGAATTATTTTAATGTTTATGCAAAAGGGAAGAGAGAGCTTCACCTATAAATATCTCTGTGAATTCAAATGCAGGCACAAATGCAGTCTAAATATTATTTTAACCATTTATGTGTTACTCAGACAATGCTCAAACTTATTAAAAGATAAAAATATGTTTGATGAAATTTATTTTCACTTTGGGCTTGTATAAGTCAGGAACTGGGACCTAATTCTTAGTCTGGAATTAGAAGTAAATTTAGATGGTCTATCTATAACCTTAGCAAGTTCACCCTGGCTAATCAGTTTCAAAAACCATGCATCCCCATCTGGCTTAGATGACAGATTATAGAGTCCAGAGAAGATACTTCACCCACATCTGACCGAGGCAAGAGAGAATCTGTGGGATGTGGCTTTGAGATTTACTTTGTCTTTTTGAAAAGATTAACCAATTACGTTATGCTTCGTTTATTTAGCAGTATTATCAGGAAGGTCAATCTGAATTAATTTAAAATCTAAATTGAAGCAACTTCAATATATTCATCCAGGCTGCCTAACAGAGAACCTTAGAGAACCTAGTATATTGATTGAGCAAGAATAATTTTTAATTAACTCATCAAGACTATACCAAGGTATATGTTTTCACTATCCTCTACTGCAACCAATTCAACAAAAATTCACTGAATGCCTGTCTGCAACACACTGTGTTAGGAAGTGTGTGATAGAAAATCTAGGGCTACCAAAGAACTTGAAAAAAAAATGTTGTCCTAAATAGATTAAATAATCTTTTTACAATTTTGTCTATTATATTAATTTGCTCAACAACACTTTTTTAAAAAGCCCCCACAAATATTTATGAATTATTATGCTATTTGTTTAATCTTATCATTTGATATGTGTGAGAGGCCCCAAAAACTATTTTCCTCTTTAATCAAAAGTATTAATGCATTAGATAAATATCCAATAAAGTAAATACATTTTTTGAGTTCACATTAACATTTTCCTTTTCCTATAAATCACTCAGACATGTATGTGTTCAACTTCTAAACACTTAAGGATTTTTGGTTATCATTTTGTTGTTCCTTTCTAAATTGTATTGAATTTTGGTCAGAGAATATGTTCTATAGGATACGGATTCTTTGGTATTTAAGATTTTCTCTACAGCCAAGATTATAATCAATTTTTCAAAATGTCCCTTACGTGCTGGAAAAGAATACAGCACATAAGAAACATTTTATTTTCTAACCTTGATTATTTTTTAGTTTATTCTCTAACTCTTGATTCAGAATTCAATATATTTCCATGGGTCCAAGCTTGCTAATTGCATTCTTATGGAGGTTTTTGCCAACTTGATCTATAACATTCCGAGGCAGATGTTAAAGTCCTCCAGTCTGTGATTATGGAAGTATCAATGTCTTTTGTAATTCTATCAATTTAGCTTCACTTAGTTTTAGGGTATATTTTAGGCATATATGCACAGAAGTTCTGATATTCTAATAGATTTTTAATTTCATTTATGAAATAAACCTCCTCTATCACTAATAAAAATAAATTTAAGGTAAGAAAAAACACTTATTTGAGAATTCATAACAGAGATTAAAACCGATCCATGAAAAAAGTGTACTGACTTTTATGTGTTTTTTTTTTGCTTTGTTTTGTTTTATGCACCTGACTTACATTCTTACATTTTTTGAGAGCTATGCCACCTCGAGTGCTCCTGAGGCTAAGCAGTGTTCCTTGGGCTAAACTTTGAACACAAAGTAACTGACTGAACTGGTTTTCCCCTGAGCTGACCGACAAATGGCTGTCTTGGCAGAATCTAAATGAGGAAAAAATTATCTTGATATAGCAATGCCTACAAGGCTGTATGACCAATATCTTCATCCTAAATAAGTCTTTAAGAGATACAGAAATCAAGCTAGAGGCCTGCAAAGAAAGGTGGTAAAGATAGATGGTTTATTTTCTTTCTTTACTCCAATTTTATTTATTAATATACAAAATATAATTCCTTTCAGGCCCAAATTACAAAATTTACATAAATAGCAGCTCAGCAGCCTTTGCCACTTGTGTGGGTTTAAATATTTGCTGCACCCCTTAACAGCTGCTGAAACATTGCAGGGTTTCCACTTCAGCAAGACCACTACAAAAAAAGATCTCACTATCTCTCTAAGCCCACACCTGGGAATTCACACAACCAAAGTACTCTGGCTCCAAGGGTCTTTTCTGGTGCTATGGTCATGAGTCACTGTCACTGTGGTAATTTAGAGTTTGTTCTTATTTATTCCTTTGTGAACTATGAGAAGTCAGAAAATGCCTATACTCTTCATGGAGAAGTACCCAAAAGAGTGTGAACTCAGGGGCCTCCTTAAGGAGGATTCTGTTCCTGCCAAAATTAAGGCTTTCCTCTAAGGAATACACTGCTACTCTCCACTACTTCCTCCCCCACTATCCCCAACCCACCACCCCAGGTGCGGGCTTAGGAGATAGTGAGATTGTTTTATAATTGTCTCATCAGAGTGGAACCCCTGCAATACGTTTCAGCAGCTGCTAAGGGGTGCAACAAGTATTTAAATGCAGGAGAGATTCACAGTTTAAAATAAACATCAAAGGCAATCGTGAAGGGAAAATACAATCCCCAACAGGAGCCTGAAGGGGGGCATAAAGAGTTGTGTATATGGCTAGAAGAATAGAACCCTACTTTTCACTGGGTGATATTAAGAGTGCTAAGGTGCTGATTTGCTGTAAGCTGCTTCCAGCCCAAACTGTTGGGGTGGGATAAAAAGAGAAAAGGGGAGAGAAGGGAGAGGAGAGAGAAGAGAAAAGTTTATTCCCCTGAAAATTCATCTGATTAATCCTTTTTGCCTAAACTCTGTGAAGTTTACCTATTGTCTCTGCAAAATTCAGACACCCTAAATTACCTAGTTATATTCTCCCAAATTAACTGGGACATGACCAAGTCTTGCCTTACAGAAAGCCAAAGGGAAACTAGTTTTTCTCTCCTGACAAGTTTAATCACCAAATTAAATCATAAAATTATTCAAGTATTGAGAACCATACATATGTGTGCGTGTCTGTGTGTGTGTGTGTATGTGTATGTGTTTTACTTAAGATGTCTATATTCATTTAACTTTACAATTTGATCCATCTTTGCTACCAGTTAAAACAAACAGTGATTTTCTGGAAAGATCTGATTTCTTCCTCTACTTGGTGCATTTGATTATTTCAGAGTTTGTTCATTAATTTTTTTTTATTTTAAAAAAAATTATTTTAAAAGATTTAGAAATTTCCAGCTCAAACAAGAGGGAGAGATTTTCCTAATAAATAGAGTGAGTCCATTTACAGAATTGGCAAGTTGTAATAGTGAAGTAGCCCACAGATATCTCAAGACCTCTCCCTATGTTTTCAGGGTAACTAGATGTACTACACAATATTGCAGGCCAAATATCTGTGTTTAGTTGGTATCTCATTTAGATTTTTGATACTAAGCAGCACTGAGAGCTGTGAAATCCTTTCTATGAAGATTTATAAGTGTACACTCTGCCTCTCATTATATGAATTAAACTCAGCATATCTCTGCATTATACATTCCAAATAAAGTCATAGCAATAGAAAAAGGTCTTTTAAATCAAATTTTTATGTCTCCATCTGAATTACAACTTTTTATTATTTTCATGCAACTGAATTGCTTTGGATAAGATAAAGCTTGGAAGATTATCCTCTTACAAAAAGTGACTTAAACAAGTCATTCCCATGAGTTGATGGCCAAATTGACTCCAACAGCAAAAGCCTTTGGGAACTGCTTTGGCATAAGCCTTGCTTATAGAATTTTCATAAATTACCACATAAGATGATGGGAAATGACAGTCTGAGAAATGTCAGTGTAAGAAATGGAAGTCTCTTAGATAGAATTCTGAGATTGTCAGGCTCCTTCTCTTATACAAAATGTATAAGAAGTGCAAAATCTCCTGAAGAAACTCCACTTAAGTCAATCTGAGCATTATTACCTTTAAAAGAGAAGAATACTCTTCTACACAGAATAACAGAAATGATTGAAGTAATGGAAAATGAATCTTTCTAGGAAAGTTTGCAGGCATTAGTGTTGTTAAGCTGAGAGAAGAGAAGGCTCAGTGGTAACTTGGAATATTATCTTTGAATATTCAGAAATTTAAGGCTGCTGCTGTGACTACAGAAAACTGATAAAAAGGAAATGGGCTTTAATGAAAGTGGAAAAGATTATTAACTAAACATTGGCAAGGATTCCTTGACAATTAAAATAACACATGGGAATGGGTAACTTCCTTTTCACAGAGACTTTAAAATAGTATGTGTGTGTGTGTGTGTGTGTGTGTGTGTGTCTGTTACTATTTAACCTAAAAGTTTGAAGTTTGGCCAGTCTAAATAAAGGGTGTTAAAACAAAACTCTTTATTCTCCAGTAGTAATAGTATTCAATAACACAACTGCCTTCGTACCTTCTGCAACTTCAGCATCCTTAAAACCATCCCTAGTGTCTTCACAGTGGCTTTACTTCTTGCGTTTCAGAAAATGCAATCAATTTGGTGCAAAAGCCTGGGCTGAGGTTTCATAAAAATCATATACCATACCATCCCACAGCTTAAGTATTATTCCTTGTCCACCATTTATACAATATTGGTTTTTGTTTCTCTCAGGCCTGTCTAGAAGATAAATAGTACATAACTTCTCTTGCTACTTTCTAACTTTTTAGTGACTAAAATCTTAATTCTCAAACCAGCCACTCATGATATGGAATATTTAAGAATTGTTAAAGTATAAATTTGCTAAACTCTATGCAGGGCCTCTTTGCCTCAAGTGTATTGCCCACTGGAAACAAATTTAATCAACTTGCTGAGACCATTAAGAGCACAATAAGCACAAGCCCCGTCACCTTAGTTTTAACATCAGCCACTAATTGTATCCATGGTAAATATTGACTTTGGAAAGTTAAAGTCACAAACACACCCATTTCAAAACCAATATATTCTCTATATAGTTTGTACATCAAATGGTCCATATCATAGTACCAAAATATTTTGTGGTCCATTGCTATTATTTGAAGGAAATCTCTGGATAATCTCAACCAAAATAAAATCATGAGGAAGAAAGAACTTCAGAGACCTGAAAATGTATTTCTTCATTTTGGAAATGGATGATGACTTTCCTATTATTTTTGTTTTTCAAAATGTCTTATGATTAGCTTTAATTTGTGTAGGATAACTTCCTGGCTGGCTTTTTTTTTCTCATTTGAAATTTTAGTGGCTAACAAGTAAAAAAATTCTTAGATTTCATGGAAGGCAGCCAATGAATGATGACATTTATATATTACCTTATTCAAAACTAGCTCTTGAGTAATGTAGTTCACAGTTAAAGTTAGGCTGTAGTAGAGAATACTAATTTATTATGATAAAGACTCAATTATATTTATTTTCAAAGTAATAAACCATTCACTGTTGCTTCCTTGATGACAAAATTATTTCAATAACTGTTTTACAGCAACTAAGCACAATTTGTATCTTATCACCATCTTGTTTTATGTGAAACTCAAATATAGATAAATAGATAGATAGATAGATAGATAGATCGATAGATAGATAGATAGAGTCTTGCTGTGCCACACAGGCTGGAGTGCAGTGGCGCAATCTCGGCTCACTGCAACCTCTGCCTCCCAGGTTCAAGTGATTCTCCTGTCTCAGCCTCCTGATTAGCTGGGATTACAGGCGCGTGCCACCACGCCCGGCTAATTTTTTTTTGTATTTTTAGTAGAGATGGGGTTTTATCATGTTGGTCAGGCTGGTCTCAAACTCCTGACCTCATGATCTGCCCGCCTTGGCCTCCCAAAGTGCTGGGATTACAGGCATGAGCCACCGTGCCCAGCTGAAATTCAAAAATTTAAATCAAATTCATGGTAAGCACAATTAACAATATTAACCTTTCATAATTTGATGAAAATACATTAAATAAACCCTTACATTTATATTTATGGGCAATTAATCTTTAACAAGAATGTCAAGACAATTCAATGGATAAAGATTAAGTCTTTTAACAAATGGAGCTGGGGCAACCTGCAAAACAAAATAAAGTGTGCCCCTCCCTTCTACCACACACGGAAATTACCTCAAAATGGATCAGCTACCTAACTGTAAGACGTAAAGCTATAAAACTCCTAAAAGAAAACATAGCAGTAAATCTTTGTGACATTGGATTAGGTAATGATTTCTTATATATGATATTAAAGGCCCAAATAACCAAAGAAAACAGATAAACTGGACGTCATCAAAATTAAAGTGAAAAGACAACCCACAGAGTGGGAGAAAATATTTTTAAATCATATATCTTATCAGGGACTTCTACTGGCAAATGATCTGAATGGATTTATCCAAGGAAGACATAAATGCCCAATAAGCAACTGAGATGTTCAGCATTATTAGTTGTCAGGGAAATGTAAATCAAAACCACAGTGAGATACCACTCCACATCCACTAAAATGGCTATAATAATTTTTAAAATTGGAAGAGTGTTTTGGTGCAGGTGGGGAGAAATTGGAACTTCATATACCCTTGGTAAGAATGGAAAATGCTGTAGTAATGGTGGAAAACAGTCTTGCAGCTCCTCAAAAAGTCACACATAGAGTTACCATATGACCCAGCAAATCCGTTTGGAGGTATATACCCAATAGGATTGAAAAGATCCATCCCCACACAAACTTGTATATGAATGGTCATGTCAACATTATTAATAATAGCCACAAAAGCTGAAACAACCTAAATCTCCATCAAAACTGATGAATGAATGGATAAGCAAAATGTGGTATATCAATAACAATGGAATATTATTTAGCTATAAGAAAAAATAATGTCCTGATTCATACTACGACATGAATAAACTGAAAACTATTAGGTTGGTGCAAAAGTAATTGCAGTTTTTGCCAATAAAAGTAATGGCAATTACTTTTGCACCAACCTAATATATGTTAAGAGAAAGTAGTTTGTCATAAAATGTCACACATTGTATGATTCCATTTATGTGAAATGTCCAGAATATGCCATAGAATAAATTAATGGTTGCCAGTGGCTGGGGGCAGGGGGCCTGGGGGATGACTGCTAATGGTTAGAGGGTTTCTTTTGTGGGTAATGAAAATGTTCTGGAATCAAATAGTTATCATGGTTGCACAGTTTTTGTATACACTAAAAACTACTGAGCTGTATACTTTAAAAGGTGATGGTTATATAAATGATATCTTAATAAAGCTGTTATTTTTAAATGAAAATAAGTTAAATAATGACTGTGGAGATGTTAAATATGAATTTCCTCTAGTCTTAAAAAATTTTTTGAAAAGATACATTTTAATAATAATACTCATATATTCAAGGTACAAATTAATGCATGGTCAATCTCTGGACACTGAAGCAAGCTCTGGTATGGTAAAAAAGCATTTTTGTCTTTGAATTCCAGCTGTTTATCATTAGCTAACTCTGTGACTATAAGGCAAGTTACTTGACCTCTCAACTGTAAAAGGGGAATAATGATACCTTCCCTCACAGGATTGTTTTAGAGATTAGAAGAGATAACCTACAAGAAAGAAGTAGCATAGTGCCCGACACATAGCAAGCAATAAAAAAATACAAAGCCAAACAGAGATAATTCATTTAAGGCAAGGTACTGGGTGAGAGCTTCAAAAACAAATTAAGTCAAGGACTTCACCTTCAAGGGGTTCAGGGTCATCTAAGCTATTACAAAATTACCATTGACCGGTTTTATTATTCTTTTCAAGCTTTCTGTATGGCAAGAGACCCCAACTGCACATCTGCCTCCTCAAAAGGCTTCTGCACCCCTTTCTCTCCCTGCCCCAATATACATGTGATTGAGGAGGCATTGCATAAGGTAGTGCAAAGAATTCTATTTATGTGTGGCTATTAAGTGAACACTAAAAAGCAGTCATCTCTCACTGGGGATAGCTGTGATATATTTTCCAAAAGCATTGTATTAATATATTAAAAGCCTGGCTTCCACACACTCTGTTGAGGAACATATTCCAGTGTATTTCTGAGATGTAGATTTCTCAGCTGCTGCTGATTTCTAGGTTCAAGCAGCATATTATGTTAAACACACCCTTTTTGGGTTATGAATCATAAAATCATGCAGATACTGGCTATATACAATAATTTGGCAAGTCATTGGCGTAAGAGTAGTCTAGTTTATCACTGGAGAACCTTATCTGGCAGGTTTCATTTATTGATGCTCCTTGCAGGATGAAAACAACCAAGGTCCATCATAGAACATGGTTTACCTTGGCTCTTATTATTTCTCTTTCAAAATCATCATCTTAGCAATTTTACTATTCTATATAGGTCTGTTTGTGCTTGGAAGTGGAAATTCAGCTCCCCCAAACATAATCAGGTTATGTTATAAAGCACATATCAATATTACTAAACAAATTACTCTTCCCCATTCTGTATTTATGCAATCAATGATCCAGGTTTTTCTCTTTTATCTAACTGAAAGAGATCTATTTGAGCAAGCAATTACAGTAAAGCAAGACAGTAAAATATTTAGAAAATAATACCTACTCTTCTTAGAAGGCAATCTTTACTCTTTTAAGGTGAGTATATTCTCTTACACTGAGATTAACTTTATTAATTAACTTTCCCTCTTCCCCAGCTAGCTCCAAAAAATAACAATTCCCCAGAAATTAAAGAAAGTGAAAAAACCCTAAAAACTGTAAAACTGATAACAGTCTTGTTTTACACTGGCCAAATCATCTTGGGTCAACTAGACACTGATTTTGGCAACCTGATACATCACTTCAACCCAGGTGGCTCCATCTTGACCCAGACACTAATATAGGCGAACAGATGTTTCTCAAATTTCACATGACATTATCCATTCCACCTGTTTTTGTGATAGATGATTTATTTTCTGACACTCAAGCAAATCTGCCTACTTCCCCCTCCTACCCTTCCCCCAAATCAGGCCACCTCACCAGAGGAATTGCCTGAGCTTAATCAGATACTAGTGCAATGCTTTCAGTTTATAGAGGCAGAAACAAATTCCAGAAAGGGAAAGTAACCTTACTGGTGACACTTTGAGAAGAGAGTATAGCTGGCAGTATAAGTGAGCCTGAAATTATACCTCTGGGGTCTAAGTCTCAGTGCTTTTCTATAACTACACAATTCTATCTCTATAGCATTTTGGTTATCTATCCATTCATCCATCCACATATCTTTCAAGTCTCTCCCTTTATAATATAAAAAAGTAAAAATAAAAAACTGGAGATGGCACACATTTTTTTTGGTCAGGTTTACTGAGGTACAATTTACGTCAGTAAAATTTGCCCATTTTAGTGTGCATTTCTATGAGTTTTGACAAACACATGCAGTCACATAATCACCACCACAATCAACATGAAGAATAGTCTCACTACCCCAGAAAATCCCATCAGATGGCACTTTATTCTTATTATACTGACTGTGCTGGTAATGGACTTATCAGTTAATGGAAAATTCTATTTGACTAAATGTTTAACTTAACCAAGAGGCATCTAAAACACACTTTTTGCCCTATTTTTTGCTGAAAAGTTTTCTAAAATGCTAGAGTTATTTGCTGCTTTATAGAGAAGATAGAGAAGAGAACAGTAGGATATATCAGCCAGCTTGGTCAATCAGGTAGGGTTCCTCAGGTGACAGGCCTGGACGATCCAGGGATGCAAGGGATGGATACTAGCAAGCAAACAAACAGCAGAGAGAGAAAGAAGACAAATACAGAGAGAGAGAGAAGGAAAAAAGTGGGAAGGAAGATGAAAAGGAAATCTTGTTTATGCACACATTTTGCAGAGTTAGTTTTAACTATTGATTATAGACACAGAAGATTTGTGAAACCCTGCTGAATATGTGCCCACGTGTCTGCAAATGCCTGGAAATAGCTTTTTAAATTTGTCTGGTTATTTTCTTAGTCATGCTATTAGCTATGTGTGTAACAAAGCCCCCAGTAAATTAAGGGTCCCTTTGAATTGGCTTAACCAATCAAGATCTGACTGCAAAAAAAAAGGGGATTTTTTTCTTTAAGAAATAAGGTTCTCTGCAAATTAATATAAATACTATCATAGGTTTTGGGTATTTGTTTATTTGGCCTCAGATGCCAGGAAAATCTGATCTTTATTATTCAACTGAATTCAGTTTCGCATCTTAGATTCTTGGGATCGTTATCTTTATTCCCCTCCTGATTGGTTTCTGATCTCTCACCTCGATCTCAGCAACGCATATTAACTTTACAAATTGCCTCAAATCTTCTGACAAAAGGTGGGGTTTAATTTATAAATTGTTTGCATCTGGTTGCTGGGTAACTGGCTAAAAGAGTAATGTGGAACATGGATCTGTACCAACCTTTTGCTTCTTAACTGATAGCCCATATTTTAAGAGGAGTGTGATTCTAATCAGAGATTATACAGCAATACTATTTTCTTAATAGTAGAATAGAGCAATAAAAAATAATGATTGTTTAAGAAAGAAAATGAATCAATTGAAATTTCTTCAATATGCTGGTTATTGTCTCAAAATTACTCCAGGACAAAGAGCCATTAGACTCAAGTAACTAATAACAATGATAAATATAAATGCAAAATTGTGGATGACTTATTATGTAACAGGTTCTAGGAACCTCTTACATTGACAAACTCAGTTAACTTTCACAACTATCCCATAGGTCAAAGAGTATCATTGTGCCCACATTGCAGATGAAAAAATTGAGAGGTCACATGCCTGAGGTACTTTAAGTGGCACAATCAGGATACAAATCCAGAAAATCTGACCCCAGATCCCATGTTTTTAAAACATTATACAATACTTCCTTTCACTACATGTTGGGTCAAATAACTTTCTTAACTGACCCTCAAAAACCCGCTCACTGATCAAATCTATTTGATTAGCATCTATTCGAAACATTCTCATATATATGTATAGAGAAGTTTAGATACTGCTGTACCTAAGAAAATCAGGCCCTTTAATCTTTATTAAGTGGTCTTGAGGTCCCTATTTCTGTCCCTAAACAGTCAGCGGTCCTGTGGTAGTGGTATCCTTAGCCTGGTATATTATGTTCTTCTCCTTTACTGAAATTGGAATGACCTACAAGCATACTAAATATTGATATTGCTTTCTGCTGCTGTTGCATCCATAAAGATTCTAAAATAGCATGCACATTGGCAATAACAATATGATGCTATAACATTCAAATGTTATTAAATATTCAGATGTTTAGCATCTTACATACATGAGCACTAACCCTATGACATAATAAACTAAAATGAGATTTTTCATGACATTCAAGGAGCATTAGTGTCACTTTATTACAGACTGTTTACATACCATTGAAGATCAAGTGGCAAAAGTGAAGAACAAACACAGCCCCAAAATTTAGAATTCCTTTAAGGACAAAGATTCTAATGAGAGTTCTTTGTTAGGTACATAGGCACTTCCTCACAGAGCTTTCTCTTAAATGTCTTGGTTGTCAAGTTTGTTGTAAGCAACTGTTAATGTAACTAAATAATATATTTAGATATATTTTCATAAAATATAAATTAAAGGATTTAGCAAAACTGTCAGAAGAGTTTTTTTAATCAAAGAAGGAACGATTACAGGAAACTGATCAATAGAAGCAATAAAAATGTTACAACCACAAATTTTCCTTTTGAGTGTGGTTGATAAACATCAAACTTGAAAAGAAATTGGTAAGGTAAAAATTATTTTCTTTACAGGAAAACTATAACTATTGTTGATTGTCTAAGAACTATAAAGAGACTATCCTACTGATCCTTAGTTTATTTAGAAAATTTGTTGTACACTTAATGTTAGGTACTTTAGAGTGGTTTTAAAAAGTGAAGCATGAGTTGATATCTTACATATTTTATCTTTCACATAATATATGGCATCTACAGTGGTTTAGTGGATCTCATCTTCTTTCTGTCAGTGTCAGAGCAAAATTTAAAATATTACTGTCTCCAAATATCTATAGGTCCCTACTGCCAATAATTTCACTTCATTCTTTTGTTTTATAAATTAGAGATAAAGATAATCATTTATGAGACCATCACCTGAGGAGATAATCAATTATGTATGCTGCAAATGCAGACTTGTCTCCCAGCTAGAGGAGGTGAGAGGCCCTAAGGATAAAGCTTTCAGAAACTGCCTCACCCCGAATCTTCTCAATCAGAATAATTTCAATATGTCTCTCCTTCTTTCTCTCTCACATTCCCACTGTCACTTGTAGCTCCTTAATAAGATTTCTTACAGTATGTATTGTATTAAAATTATTTCTTTATGCTCTTCTAGTTCAATTATGAAGTTTCTCCTATTTCTCCTAACTCTAGTTTTTACTTCTTCCATTAAAATTATGTACTTCCATCTTACCATTTAGTATTGTTTCCTCTATTGAATAAAAAATCCTTTTGGACTTGTTATTAAATCAGAACACAGAGAGGCAACCTAAGGCCCTTTCCCTCTCTTCCCCTCTGTTCAACATCTTATGTGATATCTATACCCACAGCTCATGATTGACCTGGTAAAGGCAAGCAGGGTACTTCCTCCAGGTCACTGGTGCAACTCCATGTTTATGCCTCTTAACTAAGATTAGATTCTCAAATGCAACTTAAGTCCTTTGCCTGCAAGGGGATAGCTAACATTTACTGAGCATTTCTTATGTACCAGGCACTATGTCCTGTGAGGTAAGTATTATCATGCTTAATTTAATAGATGAGAAAACCTGAGGCTCAGATAGTTTAAGTAATTTGCCTAAGGTCACACACAAAGTGGCAGAGTTAAAAGTTAAAATCCAGGTCTCAGCGATTCCAAAGCTCATGCTTACGGTAATACACTACTCAGCTTCCCAAGGTAATCTAGGTTTTATTTATTTCAAATAAGAATAAAAGGAGCCAATTACAACTGAGGATTCCCTTGTAAATACTGAAACCCAGCCTCAGAAAGAATAGAAGAACATTTATCACCTGACATATCCACTTGACATGTTATGGACTAGAACACAGCGAACCTGGGTTCAGTCAACTTGGGCTGAGATTAAAAGAAATGTAGGTGAAATATACTAACTTATAAATGTTTGCTTCCTATGACTCAAATAATTATGTTTAATCTGAAGTCCATTGACCAAATATATAAAATTGTATGCAAGTGGCTTGTAGATGTTAATATTTCCTCACTTTCTTAATAGGAATATATCAAACTTAGGCTGTATCTTGAGGCTATGTGTCTTCAGTGAAATAATCAGCCAGTGTTTTAAATAACCAAGAGTTAACTTACAACCTAGTCAAACAACTGGATTGACAAGGTTTATTTATTGTTAAATTGACCAAGTTGACTGGAAGAGACCAGTTAGTCTGTTTGGCAGCAGACTAACAAAGGTCCTCAAATCATCTGCAAAGTATCTCACTACGTAAATTCTATCAGGAGAGGGAATCCTACAACTTTCTACATCACCATCCTTAATTTCTGCCCTTTCTGAGAAATCTTGCCCAGGTTTCCAGATCTGAAAGTTCTGCAGAAACATTTAGCAAATTCTAAGCCATCAGCACTGGGAAATTTACTGCAGAATGCTGTTACAGTACTCCAAACCATTGTACTAAGCTGCCATCACCAACTTGCCAAAAAGGAACTTTGTGAAGGCAGCCCCCAAAATGCTACTCAACTGTGTATTAAGATGTAAGGAACAAATAGCTTAAGTTTCCAGTTCACTAACAGGATACATATGCAAAACAAGGAAAAGTACCTAATTCTATAATCAAAACCAGTTCTACATGTATTTCTAAACTTTTAGGGATTTATGGTGTGGGAGTAGAAGACTCAGGATATTTGCTTATATTAATTTGCGAAGACATGCTTTCATAGTTTACAGTATATTTTCATTGTGAAAGAAAGTCTTAAATACCTTCCTCAAATCTATATATCCTAAGAACTTAATCTGAAGGATAATCTATATAAACTTATATGCCTGACATGGGGAAATTTTGCCCTTTCCTGGGATTCACCCAGTGGGAGAGAGATATGCAGCTCACTATCCCCTTCCTGGAATATTCAAGTAATGATTAATATTTTTATTTCCTAAATTTGTGTGTGTGTGTCTGTGTGTGCTTGCGCGTGTGCACACATGGTTGGTGGGGCAGTGTCAGGAATCAATGTCACCAAACCACCTTGAAACTCCGATGAAAACGTGATTTTCTCATGTTAGTGCCTGGTTCTAAGTGAGGATAATATGCACAATGAAGCAACAAAGGAGCACCTCAAAGGATGGGCTATAACTGAGGCAGTGACTCTTCAATCTGGTGCATGCATCGGAAATACCTAATCTGTTAAAACACAGATTGCCTGCTCCCCCAACCAGTACTCCTACTTGGGTTTGTTTCTGCCTTACTATTTCTGGAGTGGCTCCCAAGAATTTGCATTTCTAACAAGTTTCTGGGTGATACTGACACTGCTAGTCAAGAGGCCAAACTTTGAGAACCACTATGCTAAGGGAATTAACATGTGAAAGTAGAATCTGTGAATCAACCATACCAAAAGGTCATAAAAGAAAGATTAATGAGTCATTCCAAGGACGACAGGGACATGGCACTGAACTTTACAGGAAGAAACTGGTAAGCCAGAGGAGGCGGAAAAAACCTAACTAATTTCATGACTTGGCTGACAGATTTGAAGTTCACGAGAGTGTAATAGGAAATTCAAAAATTTTTTAAAAAGTCACTCCATCCTCCTTTGCCATCAAGACTGTTAAGATATAGGGGGCTTGGGGAGGTTTGAGCAGATTTCCAGTAAATCTATAGTGACTAGATTTTAATTCCACTATATTATCTGCCAAGACTTTTGTTCTGGCTTCTGAGCTTCTTTTAAGAAAGTGGTGCACACTCATGCCACTTCAACTGGCTTCCTTAATTGAAAACATTGGTACTGTTTTAAGGAATGGATGCTAACTTTAAAGGGGGAGGACTAAGAAAGAGAGTTCATGCATTTGGCTTTGTTCAAATCCTGCTGCTTAGATCTGATATGTGCTTTAATCCCTCTATTAGATGGCCAAATATAAAAAAGAAAAAAAATGAAGGCCAAGGCTCAAGTTATCCAACCAAAGAGCAACTGGATAATCCAAAGGCAGATTAATCAAAACCACATTTTTTAAGGGAACACAGTCTCTTAACTATATGCTGCTCTAAGGATATGTGGACAAATGGGCTTTATTGAAATCTAGAGAGATAAAAGGAATAGTAGAATTAGTGGTTGCTAATGTCCCAAGTACCAAAACTTCTTTTATAGCCATGACCAGAACTTTCACCATTTCCCTATTTGTCAGTTAACTTAAAACAGCCAAATCTACATGACTATTTTCCCTATCCCCTCAATCCTCCCTTCAGACTAGGATCCTGTGCTTGCTACCACTTCAACATTCTCAACATATTGAAAGGTTCTGATAATATTTGACCCGAAGTCACTTCTCCTATCCACCAGAGGACTTAGAAGGCTCCACAACTCTGGCTAAGTTTCAGGTGAGCAAACAGAAAATGGCATTTGCAAAAAGTTTGAGAAAGTCGTTTCTCCATTTATCTAATATGGTTTAACTGTTTTCCCAAATAAACTCGAACAGTTGCTTTGAATGTACAGTGTGTGCTTTCTCTTCACTGAATGGGCCAAATCAATCAGCTGTTTAATACTGTGTAGCCTAAATGGTAGGATTAAATCCCTCCAGCCTTTCCCCTTTTGTTGCTTTGCATTTAAATGAACCAGGGTCAGTGGAGGGTCATTGTAACCAAGAGAGACTTGATCCTGTAAGAGAGAAAAGCAGCCTCCCTTCATCAAGGGCAATTGGATAACCTCTGGCAGAAGTGTACCTTGCCTTCAACCCCCTCCCCTCCCATGGTGCCCTTAGGGTTCTCTCCTTTTACAGAGGTGCTACATCTCGCTTTGCTTTGTTAAGGAACCACTACCCTTGTTACAAAACTCTCCTCTCAACTGTCTCACACTCATCAAAAATAATTTACCTGCCATGTGCCTCATTTCCCTTGGGATTAAGGTGAGACCCACTCTTATCTGTGCTAAAGTATTAATTAGTTGTTTAATGCATTACTTAATTTATAATATAGACTTGAACAGGTGATTTCTAATAAGAAGTCCAAAAGAATGACTCTAATAATTGGAATTTTGAGAAATGTGGAAGGCTGGTCCGTGGAACATATTTTTGGTCTGAGATATCTTTCCTGCAAATCACACCACATTAAGTCCAATCTCTTCCTTCCCAATACATATGCGTAATTTTTTCACCATCTGAGAAAAGTAATAAACCCTTTCTGACATTTCTAGTTTACACATAGAATCTCAAATTCAACTAAGCAGTGGTTCCCAATCTGAATCTTTTAGGGTGGGTCATGAGCATTTGCATTTTCAAATGATTCCTCCAGAAGATTTTGGTGTGCACCCTTACTTAAGAACCACAGAAATACAGAAATAAGGGCATTTTGTTCCATCAGAGGGCAGCAAGACCAGGCCTGCTGCTACCTCTGCTCACAATGTTGCTGACTTTGCTCCAGAATCATGTGGAACTGTAAGTCCAAGTCTAATTAAACCTCTTTTTCTTCCCAGTCTTGGGTATGTCTTAATCAGCAGCATGAAAACAGACTACTATTGCAGTAAATTGGTACCAGTAGAGTGGGGCATTGCTGAAAAGATACCCGAAAAGTGACTTTGGAACTGGGTAATAGGCAGAGATTGGAACAGTTTGGAGGGCTCAGAAAAAGACAGGAAAATGTGGGAAAGTTTGGAACTTCTTACAGACTTGCTGAATGGCTTTTCCCAAAATGCTGACAGTGATATGGACAATGAAGTCCAGGCTGAGGTGGTCTCAGATAGAGATGAGGAACTTGTTGGGAACTGGAGCAAAGGTGACTCTTGTTACATTTTAGCAAAGAGACTGGTGGCATTTTGCCCCTGCCCTAGAGACTTGTGGAACTTTCAACTTGAGGGAGATGATTTAGGGTATCTGGCCAAAGAAACTTCTAAGCAGCAAAGCATTCAAAAGGTGACTTGGGTGCTGTTAAAAACATTCCATTTTAAAAGGGAAACAGAGCACAAAAGTTTGGAAAATTTGCAGCCTGATGATGCAGCAGAGAAGAAAAACCCATTTTTTGAGGAGAAATTCAAGCCGGATGCAGATTTGCATAAGTAACAAGGAGCCAAATGCTAATCACCAAGACAATGGGGAAAATGTCTCCAGGCCATGTCAGAGACCTTCATGGCAACCCCTCTCATCATAGGCCTGGAGGCCCAGGAGGAAAAAGTGGTTTTGTGGACTGGGCCCAGGGTCCCTGTGCTGTGTGCAGCCTAGAGACTTGGTGCCCTGTGTCCCAGCCGCTCCAGCTATGGCTTAAAGGGGCCAATGTAGAGCTCAGGCTGTGGCTTCAGAGGGTGCAAGCCCCAAGCCTTTGCATCTTCCACATAGTGTTGAGCCTGCAGGTGCACTGAAGTCAAGAATTGAGGTTTGGGAACCTCCGCCTAGATTTCAGAAGATGTATGGAAATGCCTGGATCACCAGGCAAAGGTTTGCTGCAGGGGTGGGGCCCTCATGGAGAACCTCTGCTAGGGCAGTGCAGAAGGGAAATGTGGGGTTGGAGCCCCCACACAGAGTCCCTAGTGGGGCATCACCTAGTGGAGCTATGAGAAGAGGGCCACCATCCTCCAGACCCCAGAATTGTAAATTCACTGACTGCTTGAACCGTGCACCTGGAAAAGTTGCAGACACTCAATGCCAGCCTGTGAAAGCAGCCAGGAGGTAATAAATATGTACCCTGCAAAGCCACAGGGGCAGAGCTGCCCAAGACCATGGGAACCCACGTCTTGCATCATGTGACCTGAATGTGAGACCTGTAGTCAAAGGAGATCATTTTGGAGCTTTAAAATTGACTGGCCCGCTGGATTTTGAACTTGCATGGGCCCTGTAACCCCTGTGTTTTGGCCAATTTCTCCCATTTGCAACAGGTGTGTTTACAACAATTCTGGTACCCTCCTTGTATCTAGAAAGTAATTAACTTGCTTTTGATTTTACAGGCTCATAGGCAGAAGGGACTTGCCTTGTCTCAGATGAGATTTTGGACTGTGGACTTTTGAGTTAATACGGGACTACGGACTTTTGGGTTAATGCGGGACTGTTGGGAAGGCATGATTGGTTTTATAATGTGAGGACATGAGATTTGGAGGGGCCAGGGGCGGTATGATATGGTTTGGCTGTCTCTCCACCCAAATATCAACTTGAATTGTATCTCCCAGAATTCCCATATGTTGTGGGAGGGACCCAGGGGGAGGTAATTGAATCATGGGGGCCGGTCTTTCCCATGCTATTCTCATGATAGTGAATAAGTCTCATGAGAGCTGATGGGTTTATCCAGGTTTCTGCTCTTGCTTCTTCCTCGTTTTCTCTTGCCGCCACCATGCAAGAAGTGCCTTTCACCTCCCACCATGATTTGGATGCCTCCCCAGCCATGCAGAACTGTAAGTCCAATTAAACCACTTTTTCTTCCCAATCTTGGGTATGTCTTTATCAGCAGCATGAAAACAGACTAATACACAGGGCCGCATAAGGCACAATACAGAGAGATATTTTAAGGCAAGGCAGGAAGGCTAAGCTTTCATTTGATTCAGTGCTTTCAAATGTTCATCACCATCTAATATATCAGGGACAAATTATCAAAATTTTACATAATAATAAAAAGCATATGAAGATAAGAATGGTGGAAACAGATTCTGGAAAATCAACTAATAAATCATTAACATATCTCCAGATTCTGTCCAAAAATATTGAAAAGATTCCTATCAGTCACAGTTGTTAACCACACTGAAATTGTCAGAATCTAAAGCCAGAATGAGAAGGTGAGATGTAAAATTAAAATGAAATAAGAAAAAGAGATGTGAAGTGGGGCTGATGTGAACTGAACATAGAGGGTTCATTTGTGAAAGGCTGCAGTAACTTAAGGCTGATTTATGAGATATTTTTCTCCTTGTATTTTGATGAACATCAATAAGCCTCCTTAACTTAAATTGAATAATGTCATTTACTCAGAGCTGTCATTCATAAGATTCTGTAGGTACATCTGAATCATTTCTGATTTGAAAAATATTATAGTTTCACTGTTATAATAAGAATAGCTATTACTATCAATCAGAATTACCACCATTTTAATTATTCACAATCTTATGTGAGAGGGAAAAGTAATGAGATATTTCACCTTCAGATTCCTAGAAAGAAGTAAGATACTTAGAGGATAACTACCGGGAAATTAGAGTATTAGGTAATATCTGCGAAACCTTGAGTGAGTGGGAGTGAGTTAGGGAAGGAGAAGGACGTGGTATTTCTATAGCAAAGGGATGCTCTACATCTTTAGTTATTTGACCTAAAGGAAGTCACTTCCCCTCTCAGGGCTTGAGTTTTGTTATCTATAAATAACGGATTGACCTACGACCTGAATGGAGTCCTATCAGCTCTGTCCTGTGGTAAAGTTTGATTCTTCCTCATCTGCCTCAGCTTCAGAGTAGTGAATATTAAAATAAACTTTGTATTAAAGATATTCATCTACCAATTTGTCCACTTGCAATGCTAATAACATTTTAATACTGGTCTCCATATTGATAAAAAACTTTTGCCTGTTTTTTCATAGGATGATAAGAGATACATTGCATAATGTGTTTTATTGTCCCCATTAGTTTTGTGAAACTGTGGCTTACAGAAGTTAGGCAACTCACTCCCTGGTCACTCACCTCATGGAGCCATGAGTTAAAATCAGATTTATGTGATGCCAAAGCACATGCTCCCACTGTGGCATGGCAGGGGACTAGTATGACATGATTATAGAAAGATGGAAGCTGCATACTCTAAACTTGTGAAAATAAGTCTCTACATGAATTTTTAGCTGATGACCTAGAATGTATTCCATGAACCTAAACTGATACCTTCCTGGTCAGGGCTCTTGTCAAAGCGATTAGTCTTTTAAATGCTTCAACTGTCTAGCTTTTTTGAGAGAAGAACTTTCCCTTTTGAAACTGTGTAGCACAATATCAATAGCATGTCTAATTTATTCCTGTTCTGGTTGGTTCCAAAACCTATATTGTGCACTGGGCATGCTGCTGTTGAAATATTTTACATAAAACTGATTCTGTAATAAAAAGCTAGCTACTAGAAAATTTAATTGAATCTTTCTTAAATATTTACTATTCAGAACAGGCACTTCATGAATTGCTAATTATTTTTTCAAGTAGTTTCTAATATTCCCCATATAGCGTGCCATGTAATTTGGCTTTGTCAAATGACTGAAAATATAATTCATTAATTCTCTCTGTTTTCATTAGAAAGTCTCTTTGACACAGACTGGAGGAAAACAATAATGGTACTGGAACTGGGAGAGTTGTAGACATTGGATCCTCATTACAAATGTTCCTTGGGGGCTTGGTGGAACTACCTTCCAGTTCCTCACTGATTTGAGTATATCATGTACAAATGTACTGCTTTTTTAAAACTTAACAATTCTCCTGTAGTTTTATATGGCACAGTTAAAAGTGAGGGCTTTACAGGCCAGGGATATCTCATTACAGACCTGGCTCAGACATTTACTGCATGACTTTAGACAAGTTATTTAACTTCACTATGCCTCAGTTACATATACAAAATGAGAATAACATTGATAAAAACTACCTCATGGGATTCCTATGAGGATCAAATGACTTAATGCCTATAAAGCATATAGAATAGTATCTGGTATACAATAAGCTCTTAATTAAAGGTATCTTGAATTGTAATTGGCTAGAATCTAAGACTTATTTATTTTGTATCTATACATTACAGCAAATAGTCTCCCTCACTTTTTAATGAGAAACTAATTTTCCTGAAGAACTAGAAAGAGAGTTGATGATGGTAGAAGGTACAGCAAATGAAGTTCCCAAGGGCTGAGAGATGGTGACACTGTTTCTGGCTCTATCTCTCTCTCCACTAAGACTCTTAGCAAATTCAGAGAGGACATAAATAACAGTGTTACATCACCTGGAGATCTACAGTGTATTGCTGCCTCTTTTGTAATCTTTTTAGGATCTACAGAAGTGTTATTCCTTTGCAGATTGTTATTTATCCTCGAAGAACATTATTTACAAAATGGAAAAAAAAACAGTATATTCTCTGGGCTATGTTAACAGAATTAAGAGCAGGGTGATGTGACAGTTGAATTTAAGCAGTTCTGCCGGCAGTCTGCCTCAATTCCACTCCACACACTGACCATTCATGTCCTACATATCCTTCCTTAAGGTAAATTTCCCAGTACCACAGATAAAATGAGTAATTTAACTTAAAAATCACAGAGATGGACTGCATGCAATGGGGCTCTAAATGACACAAACGGTCTTTCTGTGAGAAATCTATAGATTAAAGCCAGTGATAGCCTGGCCTGTGAAACAGAAGAACATAAGGTCTTTCACCAAAAAAATTAACATCATTGATTGATATTGATTGCAATCACACTAGGGGCTTGGGCCTATATTAGGTATAATAAAACCGGAGAGTGACTAATCAATTCAAGTCACCAGCCCTGAGCCCTTTCCCTTATGGAGTAGGAAAAAATAAACCCAGAGTGACCTTGATTCTCTTCTACAGCCTAGGGGACTGAGCAGGCAAAGGCTCTCCTTGGCATGTCAAGGAGAAAACTCTTCTTTTTTTCTTGACCCAGCCCCTCAATGAGGAGAGAATTACTCACCTGGAGTCAATGATCCCTACAGCTGCCAGCAAAGCCGCATTCCTATGAAGCTCTGAAAGCACTACAAAACATTTGCCAGAAGAAGCAGGGAGGAGTAGCAGCTGTTCTGGGACCAGAAGACCACCTCCTCCCCACCCTTTGGCAGCTTCTTAGATAGGCTGATCTGGGATTCTCTGCCACACCACAGCAGGTGGGAGAGTCAGTTTCTTTCTTGTTTCTTAACATGACGTTGTCAGGTGGCAAATCTGTGATGGGGGTAAAGTTGATTCTGTGTAAGCTTGGCAAATAAAGTACAGAACACGCCCATTTACATTTGAATTTCAAGTAAACTTTTTTTAGTATAACTATATGCTGTTGGGACATACTTACATTAAAAATGTATTTGTTCTTCATCAAAATCAGATTTAACTTGGCATCCTGTATTTTTATTTGCCAAATCTGGCAACCCTAGTTCTAAGGTCTCTTGCATCCTATTTCTCTCTTTCCCCACTTACCAGGCTCTATTCCTTCACCCCTCTATCTGGTCATCATGGCCCTGGAATATAAGATTTGAATAAGGAAAACTACAAAATATAGAATTAACCAACAAAGTTTGATTCAGCACAGTGCTACTGCAGGGAATATAAAAGAAACAATGAATATTATCTAGTCCCTGCCCTCATAGCTTTTTTTAGAACGAAAAAATTTGATTGAGGCTAAGTAAAATTGCTTGGGTCCACATCTCATTCTGCATGTTTCAATGCAAATAGAGGGCAAGTGGCATCATTAGAAACTCAAATGGCTTTTGCTTCCCTATAAACCTAGAGACACATCCTCAGGCACTAAATCTCTGTTACTGTAACTCAATTCACAATACAATTCATGAATTGTAGTTTTCTACCAAGTGCATAATGATATATAAAATGCAAGTAAATGGCAAGATGATTCACAACACCAACAGGACTCAAAAGATATGAGCACTTACAATGGAGCTGGAAGCACATTACTATATACACCAGCTGCTGAGAGGCAGATACTTTGCCTATTTAAAAATCATAAATTCTCCTGTTTTGTAGAGTGAGGAAGGCTTTACAGCTCAGCCTCAATGGAATTATGAAAATAGCTACTTTGCTATTTATTTCTTTAAACAAATTTTCTTGTATACATTAACCAGCCATATGGATTTCTGTAAACCCTCTCCTATGCAACTCACCTATCACTCATACCACTGCCAGATTCAAAAAAGGAGAGGAAATGGGGGGAGGTTTATCTGGAACGTTCTGGCCTCATTCCTAGGTATCCCATCTGAAGGGCCTCAGAGAAGTAGGTTGACAGTGAGTTATACTTCACTAATCTTCCTCCCTTGAATCCAGACATTCAGATCTGCCTGAGAAGTCCCGAAAAGCATTTGGATGTAATGTAAAAGATTCATTTTCCATTTTAGTAAGGCTATGTGTTCCAGATTCCAACAAACATTTTGGTAATTTCCATCAAATAACCAACTAATTCTGTCTGTATATTTTGGGGTGGGGGCAGTAGTGGTGGTGGTGAAGAAATCAGTCAAACCAATTTTCACATTGCACTGGCTGGGATATACACAGACTCTGCTCTCTACCAGTATCATCTCTCTACTTCACACTTCTTTTAAATTAGTAGGCACCTTCCTACTCATGTATGTTCCTCCTTGCTCTTAGTGCAGCAGAGGGGAATATACCACTAACTCTTATAGAGTATAATATTTTGTTAAGTATGGAAGGGCATAAATCAAGCATATACATATGGTGACCAACTGTTCAGACTGGCAGTGGTTTCCTAGGACATGGGACTGAAAAAGCACCCCCACACACAGACACACAGACACACAGACACACACACAGACACACACACACACACACACACACACACACAGAGTGCAGGACCTGCAAAATAAACATTACTAAAGCTTTTAGAGTTTAACATTTCAAGCCATTAATTTTTTTTTTTGAAATCTACTAAAATGTAAGGTAGTTAAAAAAACCATTACAGCAACTGGGAATTGTAGGTAGAAGGCCACAAGAAGCAAGGGCATTTGTAGGCTCTTATTTATATGTGTTTTTCTTTCTAACAGCTGCCAATCCTCCAAGTCAGGAAATATTTACACATGTTCTAGACATCTTCCTGATGGTATGAGACTCTCTTGAAGCCATCCTTATACTTGGCCATGCCAATAACACTACAGCAAACTACAGTACCCAGAGAAAAAATATACTCTTTCAAGCTTCCTAAATGACTCATTCAGCAGAAAGTAATAAAAAAGTAAGGCTAATATTTCCATCCTTTGGAAATATTTATCTCTACACAGTGCCACCTTTTTATAGTCAAAATAGAAAGTTACTTAGGTGGTATAATTTTGAAAGGCCGACCTGTCTCCAGCATTGGCTTAACAGGGTGTCATTACTCAGTCCTTTCCATCAAGGCACATCTGCAGAGAGCCCCTGTAAAAATAGTCATTCGGAGGGGTCGGGGTCATTTTTGCACATATCGTTTTAGTTCCAGAAGAAATTGTGTCAAGTACCCATATGTATAAGGTATTGTGCTAGTCCCAAAGAGATCACAAAGGTGATTAAGATAGATTTTTTGGACATAGCCAATGTTTCTCATAACATCTACTTGTAGAATGATAATACTACTAATAAAAGGAGTATATGAGTGTGGGCAACAGAAAATATACAAAACAGTCTGCATTGAAATTTCTGCTTGCCATTTATCCCTTATGCCCTGCTGCCTAATATGTACAATGCACTTTACTAGGTATTCTAAGAGTAGATTTGAAATGAAACAGTCCAGGTTCCTGCCCTTAAAGAAATTCATGAACTAAAGACTAACGAATTCTTAGGCATCCCCCCCAAGCTTTGTAACTGGTTTTCTACTGTCATTGAAACACTTTGTTTTGTGGAAAGGTGGGAGGAATTCAGCTGCTTGCAAAATTCTTGTAGAGGTTAACCACCAGGAAAGTCTTAAAGCTGTAATTTCTGTTCAAACCTGCATGCTCATCTGATGAGAACAATATAAGAACAATTTTACTTAAATAGCACACCTTGTATTTACCTCCTCACCTGCAAACCCCTACTGTTTCCATCCACCTGCTTAACTCTCTGCCTCTGCCACCCTCTAACCTTCCAAGCTATAGCCACTTAGACCTACATGTAATTTATTCAGCCCAGAGTCTGGGATCTCTGTTCTCAGGCAGGGAACAAATGAGGGTCCCCTAAGTTTTACATATTTTAATATTCACTCATGTTTTCAGAAATACATTCATTAGAAAATACACAAATTGTTTTTTAATGTGTTGATTTTTAAAATTCCTACCAATCAGAAACCAATCATGTACAAGCAAAGCACTAACTTTCATTGATCCTTTGTTGTTTCCCTCTTTTCCAGGGCTCCCAGGAGAAGCAATAAAACAGGAAAAACACCCTTGCCTCAGAGATGGGCCCCTGCCCACAAGAAGAGAGTGAAGAGGTTGACAGTAAGTACTTCTCTACCTTCTCATGGCTTCCAGGAGTCTGAGTAGAAATTTAGTCATCAGCTTTGAGTATCCTGTAAAGACTATCTGCTTGTCCACATCCATTTCTGAAATCTATTACGTTCCAGAAAAAGACCCTAAGACTAGACTGTCTTAGTGCCCATCATGAAGGAAACAAATATGTTGGAGGGACACATCATTAAAGATCTTCATTACCGACCTCAGCTCATTAGTTTCTTGTAAATTTCTGCACTTGGGCAGATTGTTTTTTCAATTGGCTAATCTAATTGAATGTTTTTTGACTTTGGTTTATATCTGTTGAGCTAAATATACTATATTATGATTAAGATACAGACCTCGGGCCAAGCAAATTTTGGTTTAAATCCTGACTTTGCAAGGCAATATCTTAGCTTTGTGAACCTATTCAGTAACTCAGGTTCTTGAATCCTGTTTGCTCGTTTGTGAGATGGTAGGATGATGAAAACAATGGTAGCTACCTCATAATGCTCTTATGAGCTGTAAGCACTCAGTAAATGTTATCCATTTTTAGAACATTGAGGTCACTATTTCTAAAGTGACTAATATTTAAATCTCCATCTTTTTCTCACCCAGTTCAAATACTCAATAATTTTATTTATTTTATTTTATTTCTCAGAGTCAAGAAAAGCTGTCTTTCTCTGAGGACTCTTAGACTTCTCCTTTTAGATCATGGTGGTATTTTTGTTTTGTTTTCTCTTCAGAGTTAATGATTTATACAAAATGTTACTGGCAGTGCTTAGAATATAATCAATCTTCTTTCCCTCAGGGGACCCTGAACAATCTAACCTTCTTTCCCTAGTCATAAAGGGACTCTGGCTAAGAAGGACAAACCCAAAAGGAGCTTTCTTAGTTTTCTAACACAAATTACACATAAACTACCGTCATATCATAATTTCTACAATTGAAATAACACAAAATTCCCACTTCATTTTCCCTCTCTTTATGCTCTGGTAGAGGAGGAATTTATTACAACCTGGGTGTAGGTAAGCAGGAAAAAATAAAACTGCAGGATAAAAATCTGTTTATGTCTTTTTATATTCTTTGATATTTTAATTTAGTCTTACTGATAAGCTGCTTTTTAGAAGCCTGCCTTCAGAGTAGCCTCAGCATCATAAAATTATAAGAGCTTCCACTTTTCTTTTGACACCCTCAGAGAGCTACAGCAGCACATTAATCTCCAAGTGCGATTTTGGCACCACCCACACAACTACCTTAGACACAGATGCACAAGTATGGTAGAATGTTGGAAGTCCTAAAATCAAGTTAGGACTATTCTTATTTCAAGAGTAACAACTGTTGAAGTGCTATTTTCCAAAGAGTGTTTCATGAAATGTGATGAGGACCTAGTTAACTAGTTTTCAGTGGTCAACTACTAGACGATAAACTAAAGCAAGAACTTGTGATACTTCAACCACCTTAACAGAATTTACTCTGAAAATCTGACCATAATTATATAACTCTCTCTCTCTCTCTATGTGTATATATATATATATATATATACACACACACACACAGACACATACATACATATATATACGCAAAAGCAAAATAAAACAAAATTTGCTTCTTGATATATTAAAACGTACATTATTACTTCTAACACTGCCCAACCCACCCTCATCACTCTATAAAGTGGTTTATAAAACATTGTACAGATAAATTTTCCTAGGACTAATATATTAAAAATAGCATTAAATATATAAGCTTAGCAGCAATCAGGCAATTTTGTATGCCTATTTTTAAGGAACTGCATTATTTCGCCATGGAGATTTATACTTACATTTCATAAAGATTTTCATAATTGGGATGTTTTTATTTGGTTGACCAAAGCCACCATGCTATAAAGAATTTATTAGTTTTGGCTTTTGTTTAAAAATGTGTATTTGTCTCCAAATATTTAAATTTATTTTTCCTCCTCCTGGAACAACTTTATAACAATCAACTGGATTAAGCATCTGCAGAAATGACATAATATATTTTGTGTTACCCCAATACACCAAATACATAATTTGAATTACTTCCCAATATATATCTGTGAACATATTAAGCAGATTAGAGTAGTTGTGAAAAATAATTATGACTTCTTGGGAGCAAAAATCCCATGACATTTACTTTCCCCTTTCATACCTGTCAGCTACCAACTGCTTCATCCTCCCTCAAGATTTATTGGGAAGCAAAAGAAAATTTTGGTATAACATAATAAGAAAAAGTAAAGCCTGCAACTCAGAGGCCTGGATTCTATTCCACAGTTGGAGAGTTGTCACGGCCAAGATAGAAATATTCCATTTTTCTCCAAGGCCTGTAAGCCTCAGCAATTTCCACTAATTTGGTCCCCTGAGTCTAAATTTATTTAGCCTATGCTGTTTTTTTCACCCCCATTGCAAATATTCAACCTGTTTTCTTATTGAGGAAAAACTTGTTCTTGGAGTCTCATTCTTTAGAAGCTTCATTAGACTTTCTACATCCAGGAACAAAAACAAAAAAACTATGTCCCAATTTCCTCTTTTCATTTTTTCCAATCTCTCTCACTCCTTTCCATTACCCATCACTCCCTCTTCAAATAAAGCAGTCACGGTCATACAGAAAATACTTCCTTCCTTATCTCTACTAAAACTAACTTAATAAAAATGACCGCTCCTAAAAAATGTATTCTGATCATTCTAACTAGCAACTAGTATGTAACATGGTACTTGGGACATACTGTGCATTCAATAAATGTATTTTAAAAATTTTTATTACAGAATGGTTTACACATTCAAATCAATGTTAATAGGTAAATTTAATGTTTTCTATGCTAGAGCAGCTTGAGGGTTCCTTAAGAAATATCAATCCCTACTTTTGAGGCACATTATCACAATGTCACAGGATGAAGGTGGAACCAAGACATAGCTCTGGACTTGTGGCACTGTACTGTGAAGACACAATAGCCTAGTATGCTTGTGGCCTCAACTCAGCTTCAGCTCCTGCTTCAGAAACTTGCAATGTATAATGAAATGCATAGTGCTATGTGCTTTAAGGGTGCTCAAGCATTATTTGTTGGCTGACTTAATTAAGCTATATTTGCAAAATGGCAAGGATGTGAGGAAACTTTTCTACCTAAAAAGAAAGCATTCACAGTGCTAGACATTTGGTAGGCAAATAAACAGTATAATTTCAGCCTAAAAGGAAAAATACTCAAACCCCCATCCAATAGGCCTAGTGGCTAGGCAACCCAAATGTCAGCACTGTGTTTCTGAAATGTAATTTAAAATATCATAAATTGTATGTCATCAACTTTGAGGAGAACATTCCTTTCCTTCCTTTCCATTCCCATTCCCTGCACCAACTTCAAATCCAGAAAATATAACTAATAAACATAAATCTCAACTGTCTGGTGAGGTTTGCAAATAAAAGCAATGTTGTCAGGCGGTGATTTATAAAACCAAATTTAAGGGTGATGCATTGTTTTGAAACGAAATTTCCATATTTAATTGTATACTTTCAGAGTGCAAACAATTCAGGAATTTGCTCCTGACTGTGACCTTCATATACCTCACTTAATCTACTGACCACCAAGAAGACAGATGACTCCTGTGATCTCTTTCAAGGATGGATGCTCACATATGGCCATGGTCGGTTTTTAGGTGTTAGAACAATAAGAAACTTGGGGTGGTCCCTTTCTTCCACCAGCATTTAACTGAGTTTCAACTAGGCATCAGCGTACATGGCAATTAGGCTGTATGCCCAACTGTAGAAGTTTACTCTATTTCAGGTGAATTTTTCCTTTGCTTGAAATGGTTGCCTTGAATCCTTTCCCATTCCTTTTTCTGTCCTCACCACCTGCAAATGGTAACGTAGGAGTAGGTGATTGATATTAGGGGTGTAGTCAAGACCTCATGAAGGGCCAAGGCAAACTCATTCATTCTGGATATCCAATTCATTGTCTCACCTCACTAGTATTAACCTTAACAAAATGGTGTTAGATAACATATATAATGAAGCATTCCTACCTTCCCAATATACCAGCTACCCAGTTTTACATTCACATTGAGTGTCTTATTAGTTACTGAGCTAAAAATCAGGTCTCACTATCAGGTGGCAAAACAGAAGAAAAGAATAGAAAAACATGTTGAAAATAATTTTATTTGGTAAAAAGTGAAACTACTCCAGCTAATAGCCAATAATCAACTTCTACTGTGTAAGGTGGAGAAGCGACAATAGGATCACTATAATTATGCTGATGACAGTAAGAATAAGAATAGGTTACATTTTACTGAGTGCCAGGCACTGTGCTAGGTGCAATATCTCAGAGCCAGAAGAAAGCCTGGAGATTATAGAGTCTAATACATTTGTTTTATTGTTGAAGAAATGGGCCCAGAAAGTCAAGAAACACGTTTACTCTCAGTTACTGGGAGAGTCAGGTTGCCACCTCCAATTTTGCCACCCTAAAGGTCTTGGTCTCTTTCTTAATACTGTGGTCTTTCTGTGTCTATTGCTTTTGGGGAAATTACTTTTTTAAAAAAGTACCATTAAAAATGAGTTCCAACCTATTTTCTTTTTTCTAATATGGCCTCACATGGTCAAATACTAAACATTCCTCCAATTAAAATGACGACCCATAAACTATGAGACTAGCAGTTAAAGGTGAGGAGAAAACTATATTCTCTAACTCTACGGGGGCAAAAAAGGGAAGACCAGTACTTTCTCTCCTAAAAAGAGAGAAAAATAGAACCCACAATTTCAAGTGAGGCTTGAACTGGCAGGAGGTGGGAGAGGGTGAGAGGATAGGCATCTAGTTAGAGGAAAAAGAAGGAAAGGAAGAGGATTACAATAGTAGTGTGAGACTCAGCCTTCATTTCAATGTGCACAGACTTCAGCAGACAGCTGGAAACCTGCCAGGGAATGAAGCCTTGGAAACAAGCTGGAAGACATTGGAGAGACTTTAACCAAAACAAACTCCAGCAGGGGATGTGGTTGGCAGCACTGAAAAAGCAAAGGACTCTATGAGTCACTCTGACATTAATTTTGAATGGTATCATGCTTCTATTTTGCAGTACAGGTTATTTATGCAACATTTGGTACTGTCTAATACACACATATATATAATATGTTAAATATACATACAGATATATATGTTCTGTACTTAAATATTATATTACAGACATTAGAAAAGAAAAAAATCCAATATCTCACTATTCTAATCGTTAATTCACCATTTTTTATCTGCATATTTTAACATAGCTGTAACTGGGGCACAAATATAATAAGGAATACTTTACTTAAGATCTTAAACATAGTTCTATGCTGCTAGATAACTTCATAAATATTGCTTTATAGGACAATGATATATTAGCTGGTTAAAAAGTAATTTACTTCCATCTTTTTAAACTATTGTAATTGAACTTTTAAAAAATAATAGCAACAATAATGATGGCAATAACTGCCGTTTAACAGGTATTTACCATATTCCAAATATTACAAATGTGTACATATATGTATATTGTTTTGATATTTTATAGCACCTCCCAAGGTAGGTATTATTAGCCCCATTTTATAAATAAGGAAACTTAAACTTAGGTTAAGTGACTTGCTCAAGGTTATAACTAGTTAATGGCTAAGTAAGCACTGAATCAGGTCTGCCTGGTTCAAAGCACGCCCTTTTTTCACCACAATATGCTACTTTTCTTCTGCAATGTATATCTACATGTTTGTCTATGTCTGGGATGTTTATCATATATTTCCAAAAGTTGAATTATTGGTATAAAGAGGATAAACATTTTTAAGTGTTTATTTACATACTCCCAGATTGTTTTCCATGAGGGTATTGTCAGTGGATAGCACCACCATCCCAAATATTTTTATAGTAATTAGAGGTAGAAAAAAAGAGGTAAAGTCAATGAGTGACAGAGGGAAATCATTCTGGTGTAAATGACGTTTTTTTAAGCATCTACCTTCTGTAACAAGGAAGTTTGTACTTGGAAGATCTGATGTTAGAAATTGTTCTCTATCTCTGGATCTGAGTAGGTACACAGAAAATTCTTAGGATTTATAAATGTGTACAGGAGGATCTAGCATATGGTATATTCTTCATGAAGAGTCAGTTAAAAGGAATTAACATGGACTTTTTGCTTTTGATGAGGATGTGAAAGTTGGAAAGTGTGCCACATCCACCCTAACAACAAGAATAAGCTGAATAATCTAGCTAATCGTAACTTTTCTTCAATCTAGAGAGAAGTCTCAAGGCAACCAACTAGGCTGAGGTCTGGAGAAAGACAAGCACCTGCAAAAAGAGATGGGACATGAGCACTAGCTCACCTGTGGCTGTAGAGGGAAGACAAGGTCACAACGGAAGCAGGTATAAAGAATTCAACTAAATTTTTCTTTGTTTTTTAATTTTTGTGGGCACATAATAGGTGTATATATTTATGAGGTGCATGAGATATTTTGGTTGCAAGCATGCAAATTTTTAGTGAATTGCTAAAGAGCAAATGTGGGTTAGCATGAGAGTATAGAACCCTTGGAAGCCATAGACACAGGACAAATTTATACAAACATACAGATTTATGGTACAGATCTGATGGAGATGAGAAGCCACTGCAGTGGGAAAGGTAGGAAACCAGGTCCAGTTCCTTTCCCTTTCATGAATAAAAGTCTTAAGCCCTAGGGGAAAGGCAGCAAAGTGTATTCTCCCCAGGGTAAAGATGAAGACCTACTGCAGCTGGGGAAAGGTAAAAAAAAAAAAAAAGTCCTCCAATTTTGGGGGAAGAGCAAGAATTAGTTGTGGGCCCAAACAATTAGAAGTATCCTACCACTAGAAGAGGGAAAGGATAACTAAGAAAGTCTCACTCCTGTGACACAGAGGCCCAGGATCTTACAAGACTGAGGTTGAAGCAGAAAAACAGAGCATTTCTACCTGCCCACACCACCAGGCCAATGAGAACTTAATAAGAAGCAATAGCAGTATACCATTAGGGGAGGGCAACAGCATGGAGCAAGAACCTCTTTGAAGCACAGATACACAGGGAATATGGAAAGTTGAGAAAAGAACAGGGATATTAAGAAAAACTCTCCAGAAGACCAACCCCCACATATGCACAAGGTATTAGAGGAATCTGAAGCTGGTAGTGAACTGAGAGTAACCATATCAACAACATAACTCAAATGTAGTTTATCTTCTTATTAGATTGAGTGAATTCCCATATAAACAACCTAGCTGAAAAAGTGTGCCCATTTCAAGAAATAAATACTATTTACTTTAATTTCTACTGTTCTACATACTACGTCATTTAAACAAAAATTGTGAAATAAAGTAAAATAAAAAACATTCTCAAGAGACAAAGCAATCAACATAACCAGCCTCTCAGAGATGACTTAGATGTTGAATCCATCAGACAGAGAATTTAACATAACTATGATTAATGCATGAAATGCTTTAGTGAAAAATATGAAAAACATGAATAAACAAATAGGGGATTTCAGTACACATGTTAACTATTAAAGAGTCAGGTAGAAATGCTAGAAATGAAAAACAGTAATATAGTTGAAGAATGTCCTTGACTCTCTCATAAGTAGACTTGAAACAGCTGAGAAAGGAATCAATGAAAGTGAAGATAGAAAAAAAATTGATCAAAACTGAAACACAAAGAGAAAAAAAAGAATGAAACACACACAAACACACTCCAAAACAGAACATTTAAGAACTGAGGGATAATATCAAAAGGCCTAACACATATGAAATTGGATTTCCAAAAGAAGAAGAAAGCAAATAGAGTAGAAAAAATATTTGAAAAGATAAAGGCCAAAAATTTCTCCCAAATAATGAAATATGTCAAACCACATGTCCAGGAAGCTAAGAGAACCCCAAAGATCTCTAACCATTATCTCAGATAAATATCCTTTCAACACACACACACACCTCCAGACATTTCATATTTAAACTGCTGAAAAACAAAGACAAAGAGAAAAATCTTAAAGGAAGCCAGAGACAAAATATAAAGGAGCAAAGGTAAGAATTACAGCAGACTTCAGAAACTATGCAAGTCTGAAGACAAATTGGCATGTTTAAACTGCTGAGAGAAAGAAAAAAATAATAACTCTCAATCCACATTTTATACACAGTGTGAATATCTTTCAAAAATGAAAGAGAAATTAAGACTTTTCACACAAAAGCAGATAATTCATTACTCAGAAGCCTTGGACTATAAGAAATATTAGAGGAAGTTTTTCAGGCTTAAGTTGTACACACCAGAGAGAAAGTTGGATCTACACTAAAGAAATGAAGATTCCAGAAATGGTTAAAAGGAAGATAAACATAAAAGACTCTTTCTGACTTTTAATTGCTGTAAAAGATAATTGATTAGCTAAATTTTAAAAATAGTAGTAGTGAAAACAGGGAAAAGAGTAAGTATAGGGAAAGTACAGTAGTTTTGTGGGTTTGTAGCATATGTAAAAGCAAAATGCCTGACAGCCATAACCCTAGAGTACACCAGTTGGGAAACCACACAGTGAAGAGGTAGAATACTCCTTGAATCTAGACTGTGATTAGTTTAAGATGTACATTGAAAATCTTGATTGTGGTGGCAGTTATATGACTGTATGCATTTGTCCAAACTCATAAAGTTGTACACTTAAAAGAGTTAATCTTACCAAATATATATTATATCCCAATAAACCCTGAGTTTTAAAAAAGGATATTCACATGCATAACTTACCTTTTTACCCTCTTACTTTTCTTCTTTTGGTGCCATCACAGTTCATTATCACATGAATGATAATGAGTAGCCATCTTTCTGTGTTGTCTAATTTTAACCTTGCTTCTTACCTTATATGACTCTGAGCTTTTATTTCTCACATCTGGTGGCTCTATACATTTGAATCAGAACAAGTATACACACACACTTACACACACACCCTAAGGAACTAAAATGTGCATACAGCCATGGAGACTGTAAATGTACCATAAATATTTTGTCTATGTATAAGATGTAGGTATCTATGTATAAGATGTAGGTATCTATGTATAAGGTGGCAAAGCTGACCTAGATCGCACAAATATTAAATAATCGTTCAGTACAGGATGCAATTGAGGTAGCATAAGCAATATATTTCAGTCTATATCATATCACCCTCTATAGCTTATTAGTTCTGTTAATAGATATGATCAAAATGGTTTGAAAAGATTTGGTCATGAATACTAGCATTCCCTCTGTTCCCTATATTCACCAAGGTTCTTTCTGTTTTTAAGACCTGTCCACATGCTATTTCTACTACTCAGTTTCTATGCTATGGGTGCTTTATTTAGTTTATTATTTTATTATTTTTATTTTTTAAGCGATAAGGTCTTGCTCTGTCACCTATACTGGAGGGCAGTGGTGTAAACATAATCCACTGCAGTCTCAAGCACCTGGGCTCAAGTGATCCTTCTGCCTTAGACTCCTGAGTAGCTAAGACTACAGGCGCACATCCACTGCACCTGGCTAACTTTTTCTTTTTAATTTTTTGTAGAGCTGGGGTCTTGTTTTGTTGCCCAGGATCATCTCAACTCTGGCTTCAAGCAATCCTCCTGCCTTCATCTCTCAAAGTATTGGGATTACAGGAGTGAGCCACAGCACCAGGCCCTATAGGAGCTGTTGTGCAAAGTTTAAAAAGCATCCTCCTTTCCCACCTGGGCAGATGAATAAGAAAAGAAGCCCCTCTGGGTAGATGTAGTCCCAAAGTTGCAAGACTTGGCAAGAAAAAAGGCACCCTTTTCTGAACTAGAAAGAAGCCCCTTCCTCTGGGCTTATACTAGGACACCTCTATACAACCTATATGTGGAGGACCTGTGATCAGTCTGCTGTAAGGATCAGCCTAAGGACAGTAATCTGGTTTTTGAGCAACAGGCCTGGGGAAAAAGAACACTGCAATTATATAGAACATTACACAAGATTGAGAAAATGTCAGTTCCCCATATTAGAGAATAGAAAGGTACCTGATCAGTGTGATACGGCTACTAAAGCACCCCATCCCCAAACCAGCCCTTAACACTGTCCATGCCTCCACCTAGAATGTATTAACATCATCCTCCACAACCACACCTTTTCTTGGTTACCTCATATTTATCCTTCTGATATCAGTTTAACGGTCACTTTCCCTTTCCAGTGAGTGGGAGATCAACACTGACATTTCAATCTAAATTAAGCCCCCTTGCTTTATGCTTTTATATCACTAAGAATTTTCTTACCGATCTTATATTACAGTTGCAATTACAGTCATCCTTCAGTATCTGTGGGGGACTGGATTCAGGGCCTCCCGTGAACACTAAAATCAGGGCATGCTCAAGTCCCTGATATATAATGGCACAGTAATTTTTTTTTTGCATATAACTTACGCATATCCTCCAGTATAATTTAAGTGATGACTAGATTACTTATAACATTTAATTCAATGTAAATGCTATATAAATAGTTGTTACACTTTATTGGTTAGGGAATAATGACAAGAACAAAAGTCTGCACATTACGCATTTTTTTAATTTTTGATACAATGTTGGTTGAATCCATGGATGTGGAACGCACAGATACAGAAGTATACAGTTATTTGTGTGCTTACTTATGTAATGTATGGCTCCCCCAACAACCCCAACACATATAACATATACATACTTACTCACATACATTTCTCAACCATAAGCCCCAAAAGAGAAGGGACTTTATCTGCTTTGTTCATCATTTTATTCCCAGAGACTATCACAGCCTCTGCACATACTTAGTGTTTACCATAAGTAATCACTAAATAAATTCAGATTTTTTGTTAGATTCTTTAGCAAATTTTATCACACATGTGCACACTCAAGTACACAGTATGATATAGAATGTTATGAAAACATTCCTTTTAATAACATTCAGTTTTCAGTTGAATGTGAGTATTTAGAATGGTATGGATGTATACTATAAGACAAGTGATATCTTATTTGGGTATATCTTATTTGAATTACTTCAATTTTCCATTGGTGACTTTATTTTCTGCTAATTTTTAGATGTTATGTTTGGTTGGTTGGTACACTATAGATTAGCCAATCCATTACTTTTGTGATAATAAACAGTAATTCTTACAGGTGTCACTGGGCTATCTAATTTGATTTCTCTCTCAAAGTGAAATGCCATATTTTGGCATTATGTGGTTTGCAGTGTCTGACTCACAATCTTTGTTGTCATTAGAAAATGAAGAATGAATAAATAATGTAAGTCAACTTACCAAATAGATTCTGCCATAAGTACCAAGGCCAATGGTTTTATCTAGTGAGAATATTCCAGTTGGATCCTGCAAAAAAGTAAAATAAAAATGGTTAATCTTCTTAGGAAATTAGGTGAGCATTCAACTATCTTTTTTTAATATATATACTTTAAGTTCTAGGGTACATGTGCACAACGTGCAGATTTGTTACATATGTATACATGTGCCATGTTGGCGTGCTGCACCCATTAACTCGTCATTTACATTAGGTATATCTCCTAATGTTATCCCTCCCCCCTCCCCCTACACCACAACAGTCCCCAGTGTGTGATGTTCCCCGCCCTGTGTCCATGTGTTCTCATTGTTCAATTCCCACCTATGAGTGAAAACATGCGGCATTTGGTTTTTTGTCCTTGCGATAGTTTGCTGAGAATGATGGTTTCCAGCTTCATCCATGTCCCTACAAAGGACATGAACTCAACCTTTTTTATGGCTGCATTCAACTATCTTAAGTGGTATTTCCAATCTGCCTTGTTCTGTTAAAATTTACATGGGAAGAACCTAAATGTCATTTACGAAAATAATAGACATGTCACAATCTCCTTGAACTGACTATACTCATTCATAAAAAAGAATAAGCAGTATGGACATTAAGTAGTCGTGTAATTATTTATCATAAAACTGTAAAATGCACACAATTATGTAAGGCTGAGGCATATTAATGATGTAATTAGAAAGATAAAATAGAAATAAGTTCATTTATTTGTAATGGAAGTACTCTTTTAATATTCTTCTTCTTTTTTTTTTTTTTTTTTTTTTTGCGACGGAGTTTCACTCTTGTTGCCCAGGCTGGAGTGCAATGGCGTGATCTTGGCTCACTGCAACCTCTGCCTCCCGAATTCAAGTGATTGTCCTGCCTCAGCCTCCCAAGTAGCTGAGCTTATTTTGTATTTTTAGCAGAGATGGGGTTTCTTCATGTTGGTCAGGCTGGTCTTGAACTCCTGACCTCGTGATCCACCCGCCTCAGCTTTCCAAAGTGCTGGGATTACAGGCATGAGCCACTGCGCCCAGCCGATGTTATTCTTTTGAGTGATAACTAGACAAGCAGAAAATTTAACATGCAACAATGATGACTAGATGTTGGATACAAAGTTTAGATTACTTATTTGAATTATAGGTTGATGCAAAAGTAACTGCGGTTTTGGCATTAGAATAGTGGCAAAACCGTAATTACTTTTGCACCAACCTGTAACAGCTCTTAAAAAAGAAATACCATCACTAAATATGAATAACAAAGCGAGATCATGATATTAAAAGAGCATCATTTTAAGAAAATTAGACAATTTTTTAAAAGTTAAACTTTGCATCTGCTAAATACCTGTTCATGGCACAAAGTGACGTTTTCTGTGGCTTAACCCTAAATGTGGCATCATAGGAAACAAAACATAACATGTTTTGGGATAGAGTTATGAGGCTTCCATATTTATCTTCAAGTATTGTTTTCTTACCTTTAAATATGGGTACTCCTTGATTGTTCACCACAAAATATGGTTTCTTGAATTTTATCACTGTTTGAACTTTTAGTCTAGCAGCCTATTTTGCTATTTTAGCAAAACTTATATAAGGCATGAGTAGATGCCAATTTATACACAAAGTGGTAAGAACATTGGCAAATTCCTGGAAATTCACATACCTTATTGAAAGTTTATTTTATATACACAAACGTTGTTTAATCCTGTTTGAAAACATTTTTATTGCTGTGATAAATATAAGCTAAACAGGAAAACTATTGAGCATATGCAACTTAGATGAATGAAATTATAAACTCCTTAAAACTGCCATGATATTTGTGTAATCTAGCAAAACTGTCATAGGAAAATGACACAGTTTTGGGATTACATCATTCAATAAGTATTCAACTGGACAGAGAGTCAGAAGACTTGAATTTTAGCCCCAGCTCTACCATTAATTAACTATATGACTCTGGGTAAGTTATTTACTCTCTCTGGGATTCAGTTTTCACATACATAAAATAAAAGTCTTGTGATAGGTGATCTCCCAGCTCTAAAATTCTACAGATAAAAATCATAGTCTATCAGTCATTCCAAAATCTAGATGTTTCCACTGAATTGATAAAAGCATTGTTAGATAAAGCAGCAGCCTAGCAGCTTAGTTTTTCAAAATGATCATCAAAGTTAAGATCACAATACACAGTTATCATTTCAAAGAAATAGTTCCAGAAATATACTCCCAACGAACATGTAATTTATCTAAAATGATAATTTTTAGGATCTAAGAAGTAAAAATAGATCATTATATTACCCTTATTATTAAGCATATCACTTTTGTTATAACTCATTGAAAGATTTATGAGAGAAAAGCCAACAAAAAAGTTACTAGGGACTGACTTGAAGACTTTATCACCGTAGCATATTTATGTGATGGATATCATTGAGGGATTTATTTTAGACATTGTTAATTCTGGAGAAACAGTCTTTGGCCATCTGTCAAAATAATCAAACATGTTAGCTGATTCCTATTGGTAAACTATTCTTTGCTATAGTTAAGGCTGCATTTTAGCTGGAAAAGATACCATATATTAGAGAATTATTGTAACATCTGTACAAGCTTTATTTTTGAATCTTTGAGCACAGTCTTAAATTTCTTTATTCCTTTCTCTAGTCCTCAATAACATAAATACTTTACCCTGATTTGAATACAGTTACCTAATTATTCAAAAAAGACACCAAGGAAATGGACTAGAATAAAATGCCCGTCAAAATTCATGGAGGCCTCATATCTATGTTGGGAAACTTGATTTCTGCTCTCGAATGACCAAACCATCTTTCATACTCATGTTTAATAAAAGAACATTTTAAAAATTTCCTCTTAAAGGCAGCTCAACTTAGTATTCATATATTCTAAGACTATATTGTTTTCTTTAGTTCTATATGCTATTTTTGTTCCCCATCTCCATGCTACTCTCTTTCAAGACTAAACATTAAATTGGGGAAAAGAGGAGAAGGACTATGCTTAATACTAGGTTAACAACGCCAAATTCCTCATATATTTTGCACTTACAGTCAGAGCAAGTTTATTCTGGGTTTCCAAGGAAGGAAGAATTGGAAAGGAACAATCTTTTTGGTCACTGTGAAAATAGAAGTTCCACGTCAGAGGGGTTTCCATAATTATTTGGTCCTTTCCTCTGCCCTGCCACCTTGAGATAAGAAAACCAGAAGGTAGATGTTCGTATCTATGACTGCTATACCAATTTGGAGATTATTTGGGGGTTTGGTATGTCTTGATGTCCAATTTGGGTATACAAAATGGTCAGTAAAGAAGAAACTAATTTCTAGTTTGTCTTACAATAAATTACTAAAAATCTAAGTCTTAAAACATTTTTGAACCATAAACTGTTAGACAAACCTGTTGTACTTTCGTTATCTCTTTCTATGCATCTAAATTATCTCCTGCAGTTTAAAAGTCCTAGTCTGGCTGCCCACTGAAATCTCAAATTCTGGGGAGTCGTTTCTGTCTCCTGAATTCAAGGGCAGGGAAGAAAGACCATCTTGATGGCTAATTTTAATAAAAGCCAGGGATGGGAGTAACTGGAAGGAAAAGAGCCAATAGAAAGCAGTGTTAACTGGTCAAGGGAGAGAATTTCAAAGCAGAAGCTGATCCACAGAACCAAATATGGCAGAGACTAAGGAGAAAAAGGAACCAAAAATGGTCAACATGAGTAGCAAGAAATTTCAAATTTAGGATAGTAAAGGAGAGTGAAGAAACACGCTCCAGCAGTCAGGCTGCAAAAAGAAGGAGACTGCACAGTACCTTGAAGGAGACAGCAGAGGCTTTCCTCCTTTTTTTTGTAATATTAGAAACAGCAATTTTATGAAAAGAGTTTATGGAGAGAGAACATGAAAGGGATGGATATGGCAAGATGAGTGCCTGAGTGAGTTTCAGAGATAGTCAGAGGAATGGGCTTCACAATTTACAATGGCATTAAAGGGGAAATCTCTTCATCCAGACCAGTGTTTCTCAAACTGTAGACTGTATAGACTCTCGCTACATGAGAATCATCTGGGTAATACTGTTAAAAATACAGATTCCTTGGAATTACGAAATCAGAATTTTTGATCATGGGTCCCAAAATCTCCAAATTATTCTTGATTTTTGTGCACTGTTCTTGTGCACTACCATATGAAAACCATTGCTCTAGAAACTGGAAAAAAGACTGAGAAAATAAACTGATGTGCAGTGTTATGCAGAGGTGATGCTCTATATATATGTAATTGAGGATTATGCTGAATATTTCAATTATAGTTAACTGAAATGAAGGTAAAACTGCTTCTAAACAGGGGGCTAAGGAACTTGGTAAAGTGGGAAATTTCTCATGACCAAATGTGGATAGCAGGCCTGGTCTGGGTAGAGCTGGCAGTTATATTTAAATATAAGCCTAATGTATTTCAAATATAGTTTTTGGATCATGTGCTATTTCAGATAACCTCTGCCACTACTGTCCCCTCAAGGCCTGTCTAATCCTGACCCCAATATAGATTAGGACTGCACATGGCAGTGTCAAATACCAAGGCCACAGCCGTGAGGAATGTCATTACCATACTGGGCACAGAAGGCAAAGGGGATAGTCATAGTGAAAGACATGACAGATTTGGAGAGGAAGAAATAGTTTCCAGTCTCAAGGACACAGGCATACTAGGAATATATATATATTACATATATATTATATATATGATAATATATATAATATATTATATATAATGTATATACTATATATTATATATATGATATATATTATCTATTATATATATGATAATATATATCATATATATTATATATTATATATGAAATATATACTATCATATATATTATATATGATAATATATTATCACATATATTATTATATATAATATATGATAATATATTATCATATATATATCTTACCATATATATTATCATATATATATCTTACCATATATATATATCACCCAAACATATATATGTGTATATGTGTGTGTGTGTATGTGTATATATATATAGAGAGAGAGAGACGGAGACAGAGAGGCATACACGCACATCCCTAGGTATTGCTGGTGGGCAAGGTGAATATACATACACACATATATTACAAAGATATATATAAAGACATAAAGCTTTGTACTTCTCTTTTCAGAAAGGAAACACAAACCACAAATCTCTGCACTTTCTTTTTTGTTTTTTCACCTATAGAAAATATTTATTCAATAGAAAATCAGAAAATTACAGTAACCCATTAATTAACAAACATAATGGAATTGATCTATTGTAATTACATTGGCTCCCTTATTTTGTCTCTGATTTTAGTGCATTATGTGAAAAAGTTATATCATTGTATAAAAGTGAATGTTTTAATGTTGAAAGTTATATAATTTTGTCACCGTTTCTTGTTTCCTAGCTTTCATTCCTGTTTATTCTTTTAGGTTTAAAAATAATATCTATCTAATAACAAAAATACCAAATAACCTACCAATTTCTTCAATTCTCAATTTGTAAAGCAAGTCTATCCTCCCTCAAGGGTCTTTGTCTTGTGGTCATTTAGCTGGCTAGGCCTGCAAAGGACATAATGTATCAATCTTAAACTAGAGTCATATTTATTTATTCTTCCACATTCTGAATGTTTTTTCTCAGTTTGCAACTCCAAGGTTTGAATCTTCCCTCATTGTCTAGCTGTTGCCAAATTGGTATACTTGGTGTTTACAGATGGCAATTTTCTGACCTCCACATATGTCCTATTGAGGATAATTACTGCAAGGGATACCATCATATGAAGGTTTCTTTACTTGCTTTATCAACTCTACTTTGCATCAAAATGCAAACTTCAACACAAGTGATTAAGATGTCTCTTCACCTCTTCATTTGGTTTTATTTCTTCAAAGAGTCAGAAAATAAATCAAATGTAAAGAAACCCCAAATCGCTGAAAAATATAACTCAGTGACCAAAGCAACAATAACTTTTCCATGACTAAAAATTTGATAGTAAAGAAAATTCTAAAGGGCATGCTACTGCTCTTCTGCTAGATTTCTTAGGGTTTGAATCTGGGTGTTTGAGGACAGGGGAGAATTATGCATAATTTGCTCAGAGAGTGAAAACCCACACATGAGACAAAATGGCTAATGTATAAAATTTAGAAATTGTTAGAATCTGAGGACTTTATGAGACTTTCATTAAGTCTGTAAAATGAGGCCAAGCATCAATGTCCTGAAGTTTTGTATCTTCTCGCTACTCCCCTTACATTAAAAACCAATCTTATCTTTCTACGCTCCTCACACACCCACTCCACCAACCTCCAGGAAACTAATATTCCACTGAACTGCAATGTAAAGACTGCAGACTTTCCTCTTATCTCCTGGGCTCCACCAAATTCTTATGTCCCAGGGCCATGACCGGGTCAGGTAGTCTGGGCCATTTCCCCACATTTTTTTTTTTTTTTTTTTGTGGCAGTAAAACCTTTTCTTCTTTTTTTCCTTGGGTTTGGAATTCCCTGTCCTATCATTTCTATGAGGTCTTTACCATTCACCCATTTAGTCATATTTAGAAGGGAGTTTATTTCAGTTTGCCCACCTGCCCGCAACAGTTTCACATATCTGCCCTAGTTTGCTTTTTTTCTCTTTTCCCAACCATAGGCAGAGAATGTTGGAGGAAGGGTAACATTTTATTCCTTGGTTTTATACTTTTACTTGGGTGCAAATCTAGTCTGAATATGAAAGTTCTGCTTAGAAAGGAAACCACCAATTGAGGCCTCCATTTTCCGGAAATCTCATGTATGCACACTGAAAGGAAGAAATTCTGGGTGCATGCAGAATGAGAAAAGATTTAATTTTAAAAAGTTCTGTGACATATTTTATGAAGCTGCATAAATAATTGCAACACTAATATCTGTAATTCAAGTTTGCACTGATTTTTTTTAAATGGCAGAGAACAATTTGGTAAAATGTTACCCATGTGTACCACCTTATCTCTCCACATATAGCATCTAATGTAAAATTATATAGGGAAGGCTTTGGGAATGCCCTATTTTTGAGGGAGGCAGGCTTCTGTCATAATCAAAAACACATTCTTTAAGTGCCAAATATGTGTAAAATTAAGTCAATCGACTTTGAATAGTCCTATAACCTTAAGGTTAATATTTAGCTTTTTTCAAAGCAAGCAGGCCACTGCCCTGAACTACAGTTGCCTGGTGATCATTCCAGCGCGGTGCCTGCTTATTCCCTTTCGGAGAATCCAGGGGCCTTTTGCATTCAAGACAGGGTGCGAGTGAAATGCCAATCTAAAAAGGGAACTTGAAACACGGATTTGGGTGGGATCCAATATTAGCCAGAAACCAGATGCCAATGAAATAAGCTGCGCTGCCAAAATAATAAGTCTACTAATTACGACGGCGATAATAGCTTACCAATCAATTACAACTCTAGAGGAAAGCTGGGCATTCGGGAAAAGATGAGCCCACAAATGAAAACCACAAGAAAAAGCTAAATCTGGTTGGGTAAGGAACACAATATTAAAAAAAAAAAAAATCGAGTGTGCAGAATTCACTCCTTCCCCAAAAGGCGTCGAGTTCTTTCACTCTCACAACACTAAATCAGGAACATTGCCCTGGCAAGAATAAGGTTTTAGAAAGTGTATTAGAAAATAAGAAAAGTGGGACTCAAACGCCTTAATTTTCTAGTCGCTGTCATCTAAAGTAAAGGTCACCCCGCAAGTAAGCATCTCCCATGGCAAAAGAAGCAGCAAACGATGGGGCGGCGGGATAACAGGGAGGAGGAGTACTCTCAGGGAGCCACCCGACGTTGCACTTTTTGACCTCTGTTGGAACGATCGGGCTAGGACAGGTACTGGAGCTCCGCTAGACAAGGCGGGTCACATATTTAAAATGCCCCGCTGTTTAGGGTCCGCAGCACCCCACTGCCATCTCTTTCTCTGTCTCTCCTTCCCACCGCCCCGTGCCTTTGCCTTTCCTTGGAGTTTGGTGCGGTCCCGGTGCCCAGGGGGCGCCTTTTCCGCACGCCGGCTCCCAGGGTCCCCTTCCGCGCCCGCGGGACCCGTCGAAGTCCTGGTCTAGCCCGTTTTGAGGGCGTCCGCTCCCTCCCTCTGGTACGCAGAACCCGCCAAAAGAGAGCATTTCGGGGGGCGACGGGCGTCCTCTACTCACCGGCAGGTGGCCCAGATCCGTGACCTCCCTGTCCCTCCAGCCCCCAGGTCCCGCCATGGCTTCGAGGAGCCGAACGGGAGATGGCGACTGAATTGGGTGCGCGCAGAGTCTGAGGTGGAAGCGGATGAAGAGTTGAAGGGAGGAGAGGGGAAGGAGGAGGGCGGGAGAGAGGAGTTTGGGGATCGGGGTTCGTGGCGTGGGAGATAGAGGAGGGGAAACGTGTAGTGAAAAGAGTTGGGAGTGGAGGGAAACCGGAGTTTGCGAGGCGGGAAAGCAAGTTGGGCTAAGGCGAGAGAGGAGCCTGAGCGTCCGTCCTGGAGACGAAGAAGCTAGAAGGGTGCTCCGTGTCGAGAGCGCTGTGCCTGCCCCGTCAGGGTGCGCCTCTTTCAGGGTGGGGAGGGGGGCGGTGCAAGGAGAGGGGACCCGGGAGCAGCTCGAAAGGGATTGGTGTAGCGTCACGTCGCCAGGTGGGCAGCCGCCCGGCGGGGAGTCAGGCTAGGAGGGCCACCGGCCGAGGGAGGTGCTGAAGGACTATAACGGTTTGCGAGCAGGCCCTTCGCGGCCTCCCCCGGCCCTCCTGCCCCCTCCCACGTCCACTGCTGCGCCAGCCGCCCCTGCCCCCGCCCCCGCTGGCGAGTGTTCCACAGGAAACTTTTTCCAGGCAGCTGCCAGCCCCGGAAAACCGGTCCCGCTCCGCGCCGCTCCCAGTCTGGGCCCCACAGCCCTGCCACAGTCCAAACAACCCGCGCCCTAGACTTCCCAAGAAACACTTCTGACTTTTCTAGTTGGCTGTTTTCTCTTTCTGTCCCTCTGATTTTATCGCTCCATTTCTTGCAAAGACCTACCGAGTTACAGAAGGAAATGACTTGCCATGGGTTGGGAATCAGTCCTAGGCGAGCACCTATTTGAACAGAGGAAGGCACCGAGTACGCCCCGGGGCTGTCACAGCTTGGCCTTCAAAGCCATTAGCCGAGGGCAAGAGCAGAATGGACTGAGCCGCTGGGAACTCTTCTCCCGGCAGGCCTTATCTCCTCTGGCCCCAGGCTAGTTCGTGCCAGGTCCCAGTCGTTCACTCAGAACAGCACCTGTTCTCAGGTGCGCAGGGTTGAGTAAGACTGACTGTCGTCTCCAAAGCCCGGCCTGCCCTGGGTCCTAAGTTTTGCATATGCCGTATTCGCAGCGCGCGGAGAAAATTCCTGCTTCCCTTCCAGCCTCCAGCGTTCCGGCCGGGTTTCATTCATTCGCTCATTCATTGCAAAACTTTTCCAAGTGCCCAAGTTGTTTGCTTCCGTTTTCCTTTAAAGCGCTGGGGGACTGACATATGGCTTAAAAGAATCTCACAAACGTGATTCAGCTTTGAGAAAGAGCCCCTTGAAACATTCCTGGGAAGGGGAGTCGGTGCATAAACTAATCGCATTCTAAACTCATGCTCTGCAGAGAGCACTTTAGTAAATGTCCCGACACTGCTTACTTTCTCTGGAGCTCCCAGACGGCATTCTGCGCACCCTAACTCCGGGGTCGGAAAGCGATGTGGGGGGACTTGTTTCCTGTTTCTTTCTTTATTTTTTGATTAATAATTACCTACCTCTTCTAAGAAGATTTATACGAATAATTCTTCCCACTGACCTCGAGCTCTCCATTTCTGACTCATTCTTCTAATTTCTGTAATATCTTTACATATTGGTAGATTTTGTTTATTTCCTGTCTGTTTCAATGCCAGAGTTTGACCTCTTTACATTCCTTAACTTTCAAGTCTCAGTGAGCTGTGTAATGGCCACAGCCTGTGTGAGGAACCGGGTCTCGCTAAATAAAGAAAATTCTCTGTTAACGGTTGCAGAGAAAACCAACCACTACCTTCCCCCAAAAACAAACCCGGGTGTGCTGGATCGAATTTTCTCGATAATTCAAATATGATACATATTTGAAATTACACTTTCAGATATTACACTTTCCAATAATTCAAATCTTGACAATTTTACCACACAAAATAAACCGTTTTAAAACACACTTTAAGAATTCCTGGATGATCAGTAAAACTCTACTGAATCTTCCTAAATGTGAGTCTGAAATTAACATTTCTTAACTAGAGAAGGGCAGGTGAACTAGTTAACAGAAAATTACACTTTTACATACACATTTAGTTTTTAGAAATAAGACACGGAGTCAAAAAATACAACATTTAAAGGAACTCTGAAGAGAATCTTTGCTAAAGGGAAGAGCTGTTCATAAGTCAAAGCTTTTTTTTTTTTTTTTAACAATACGATTTGCTGAACGTGGGGTGTAGGGGAAAATGCCCCGTGGCCCCTAATGGCAAAGACCGTTTTAGCCTGTCTAAAGGGCAAGTCCAGGCCAGGAAAACAATCCAGGCTAGATCATTGGGCTCACTAGTTGCAAGGCTCTGTGGGAGGCTAGCCACTTGGAGACTCCATAGGGATTAGCCACATGGCTCTTGGGACCGCCCCCCTCCCCAGGTGCGGGGAGGGGAAACTACGTGTTTGACCAGAACTTGACAGGGAACTTACAGATTTTTAAATTTATTGTTATTTTCAAGGGAGAAAGAAGGCATGGAAGAGCATGGAAACTTTACCTTGTAAGCTGGCATTATGGGGATTTTTGTGGCCAGCTTGGGGAAGGTCAGCTCCTCTAGCAGAAGAGAAGGCAAATAGATGGCCTCCAGGCATGGGGCTGTGACCCGAGCACAGCCTTGAAATAGGGCATTTGTTTTCCAACTTCAGGACTTCTTTTCCTTTCACCCTATTAACCATCATCTCCCTGCCTCCTTCCAACATGTTCTTATTTCTCTCTCTCTTTCCTGACTTCAAACTTTATGAAAATAACCCTAATCTGTCCATGGTCTAGGAATTTCTCAGATAGTGTTTTACCCTGAAACGATCTCTCTGCCAACATTACACGTCCCATATTTGTACCATCCCCTTCTTCTCCAATCCATTCTGTTATCTTAAGGCCATTAGCCCTTTGGAACTTTTAATTGTTGGTATATTTTAATAGCTAAAATTGATTAAGAGCTTACTGTATGCACCAGACTAAGTGCTTTGCATGTATTATCTCATTTAATTTTGTTGACAATTATTCTAGGTTTTAAATTATTGCCCCCAAGTGTTTAGTCAAGGAAATTGAGGCACAGAGAGATGAAGCAACTTGCCTAAAGCCTCACAGCTAGTAATTGGAAGAGCCTGGCTTCCAACTCAGGCAGTCTGACTCCAGAGTCCACTTGTTGATGACTGTTGAAGGGCCGGTGCGGTGCATATTTTGAGATTGTGTGAACAGCAGCCAAATGCAAAAAAGCCTCGGGGTAAGAGAGATCAGATGACATTAGCTAGGCCCCTGAGCTATCCAGTTCCCCCTTCCCCCTTTCAGCCCTCAAGCCCTTCTAACAGAAATAACAGGATTTATAAAAAGAAATGGAACCCAGTCATAGCCTAAGAGTAGGTAGTGACTGCTTAAGCAGATATCACCAAGTGGATCACCTCAGAGCGCAAAATCACGGTTTTTCAAGCTAAGAAACTTCCAGAAAGTAAAACAGCAACTTTTAATGCTAAAAAATTAAAATGTATTCCCATTCCTTCCCGTGAGTTTTTTTGGCTGGGAACAAACCATATTCAGTAAGGACTTGAAGGAGGCTGTGTTTGTGAGCAATCGTGCTTAACAGAACTGAGATGTTACATGGCAAGGTTACAGACAGTAGCCCAGTTGGTAGGAGTACCATGGACATAGTGCCAAGGACATGGGTTTGATACCCTAGAGGATCAGGATGCATCTCTCTGCTCTTTGGCCCTTAATAGCACCTCCTGCCTTGCCAATTCGCATCCCTTTTACTGGAAAAACAACTCCAAAGTCAGTACTTCCATCTTTGTACACAAAGAACCACATATTCATTTTGATATGTAAGTTGCTAATCACGTAATCTGAAGAAATTACACTGCAAGGGCATGTGTGTATTATGAAAAATATAGATTCAAAATATTCTTGGTTGTTTCTTTTTTCGTTTACACATTTAAGATTGGCAATATTTACCTTAATAGACACTTATTCAAAAATTTTATTTAAACTTGTTTAAAATCTCATAAAACACTTTATTAAAATTTTCAAGCATACAAAAAGGGTCTGCCATTTACTGGTTTTCCTCTACTTTGACACCTCATATATGAAAATTAGTTCTTCTCTTAGCACAAGCTTGCTGTGTACATCAGAGGGCCCTGGGTGGGAATGGTGACATAAGGTTATATAGCAATCTTTTTGGAAAGAAGAGTCCCACATCTGTGATTCCAAACATTTCAGGTCCAATATCTTCCAATATACTTGTGAGTGGCTGGGTAGCCTCTCTGAAAGATCCTCCTAGTAGAGGGAGGAAACTTTTGGGAACCACTAGGCTAAAGGACCTTCTTGAGGTTTTCTTTCTTCTTTTTGGAGACACCTTTGCAAACTGTAGGATTTCCACCACAGTTCGTAACACTCCTGGCACCATTACTTTTGATTTTTCTTACATGCCACTTCTCTGGGGACAAAGCAACAAGCTACCTAATGTTTCTCAAGCTAGAGGTCATGAAATGTGCCTTCTGACCATAGTTTGAAAAGCTTCTGTTGCTTGTCATGGAATGCTCTTAAGCTCAGCATGATTTGAGCTATGCTTGTTTCTAAAATGAGGCCCTGGAAACCCTCAGCATAGCTGAACACGGGTCTTCTTGCTATTGAAAACCGGAATGCTACTCTAAAAAAAGACAATTGTTTTATGAAGACAACTAAAACAGGGAAATTAAGGCCAAAAGTCAGATAGATTTCTGAAGTTGGAAAGAGGCTTCCTTTTTTTTTTTTCTTAGTGTTTCCTATCTTTGGAGGCCATACCATCCTCTTCCAGGAATTCCCAGCCCAGCAACTTCAGGCTACCCATTCTTCCTCACCTGGCACAGATGCACATGGAAATTTATTTACTGTGACACTAATGAAGCTTAAGCTTCAAGGCCTCTCACTTGCACTTCCAATGCCCTAGGAGTGGCCCTAGTAATTCTGTATTGCTAATTTTATATTCCTTACTTTGATGTGGGCTCCTCAAATTATAAAAGCTTCAGACTCAACAAAATTCAAATCTGTCCCTGAATGCACAACATCTAGAGAACACAGTAAACTTGAATTATGTGTTTGTGTGTGTATAATCTCCATAAATCACTAAGGCTTGACAAAGTAGGAGTTGCAACTAGCAATCCACAACTAGAGAATATGTACTTTTAAAAGAGAAAAAGCCCAGAGTAGCAAAGGAGGAATAGCACTGAATGTTAAGAAGTTATCCATCTATGTAGAAAGGAATATATCACTTAAGCAGGATAGATATCCTTTCAATTGAGGATAAAATGGAAAGAGGAAACAAAAGTAATATTGTTATGAGTGTATGTTACAGACTGATGACAAGAACTATATGGGCAATACTTCTTAACTACAGATCACAACACTGTGGAGGAGAAAGTAATAATGATAGAAAGCATATTATATCTTATATTATTTAATTAGAAAAAATTACAAAATAAATATATGTTTATTTTACAAGTCAAAAAAGTCAAAAGTGAATGCAGAAGAAGGTAACAATAGTCTCTACCTTCTCCATCCAATCATATACCACCTGACCAATACTCCCTCGACCAAAAAACTCAAATTTTGAAACAGGAAGAAAAGATTCCAGACAGTGTATATCAGCAAATTTGATGTTGCTTTTAGGGGAAATTGTAGCAGAATATTATACAGATGGCTCCTGAAATATGCTTCCCAGGAGCAAGTAGTTGTTCACTAATAATGAGCCATGGCAAACTAGCTCATTTCCTACTTTGATTTTGTTTTGTTTCATTTTGTTTTGTTTTTGTTTGTTTTCGGTTTTTGAGACAGAGTCTCACTCTGTTGCCCAGGCTGGAGTGTAGTGGCGTGATCTCGACTCACTGCAACCACTGTCTCCCGGGTTTAAGCAATTCTCCTGCCTCAGCCTCCCAAGTAGCTGGGATTTCAGGTGCCCATCACCATGCCTGGCTATCATTTCCTATTTTGAGTGGTGATAGCAAATTCAATGTAACCTCCTCGATGTAACCCCCAATGAACCAGTCATCATGTTATTCACTTTGTGTGGTCTCCCCCCACATTGAATCAGGACTGACCCTTTGTGGCCAATAGAATATGGAGGAAGTGATAGTGTTGACTCATAAGGCTAGGTCATAAAAGAAACTGAAACTTCTGGCTAGGTCTTTCAGATAGATTGATTTAGGAGAAATCACTTGCCAAGCCTTGAGGACACTAAGGTAGACCTCTGTTAAGGCCTACGTGGAGAAGAACTGAGGCCCATGCTAAGAGCCAACACCAACTTGCCAGCCACATGAGTCAGCCACTCTAGAAGTAGATTTCTCACTTCCATTGAAACATTAAGATAAAAACATTCCCAGACAACATGTGACTATAACTACATGACAGACCCTGAGTCAAGCCACTCCCAAATTTCGGACCCATAGAAAACCTGAGCTATAAGAGAAGATTATTGTGTTAACCAACTAAATTTTGGGGTGATATGTTAAAAGGCAATAAACACCTAATAAATGGGTTTCTCAACCAGCCTGGGCAACATGGCAAAATCCTGTCTCTACTAAAAATACAAAAGAAAAGATTAGCTGGGAGTGGTGGTACATGCCTGTCCTTCAAGCTACTCGGGAGGCTGAGGTGGGAGGATTGCCTGAGCCTGAGAAGTCGAGGCTGCAGTGAGCCGAGATCATGCCACTGCACTCCAGTCTGGGCGACTGGAGGGAGACCCTGTCTTTAAAAAATGTTTTTTTAAAAAGCATTCTCAGCAATTAGACCAGGGTATTACTGTGGTCAATGTATTTTTATTTCAGCAAAAGATTTTATGATATCCTTTTGGGCAAGATAGAAAAATGTGAGCATGTAAAGCAAAGATAGACATATTCATGACTAGTTGAACAAAACAGTTAACTAATGAATCAATGGCAAAATGAAGAGTACTTGCAATATTGTTATAAGGTTATGCTGGGCATAATCAAATAGAATTTTCTATGGTGGTGAAAATGTTTTATATCTATATCATATATTTATTATAGCCACTAGAACTGTGTGGCTACTTGAAACATGCCATCTTAGGAACTGAATTTTTAATTTTAATCAAAGGAAACTTAAATTTATATAGACATATGGCTAGTGGCTATTGTATTAGTTAGTGCAACCCTGTACAATTTAAAAAATCAGATTCATTAAACTTTAGAGAAAAAAAGAAATAGAAAACCAAGGACAGATACTCTAAAAGGAATGTGGTACAGATTTTCTGTCCTTGGCTCAGTGTTCAACTTACTTATCAATGTTTTATGTGACAACATGAAAGACATGAACATAACTTTTGTTGATGAACCCCAATAGGGAACAATTATTAATTTATATATTGACAGTATTTTTCCCGGGTTTGGCACTCCAAGGTCAGAGCAAGAAGGGAGTTGAGCTAGGGAAGTGATTGGGCTGAAACATAGGTAGTTTTTAGGGTTAGTTCAAAGGAAAGGGTCCCAAGGCCAGAACAGGGTAGAGGAGACAAGCAATAAATTGGGCATATAGGCTTGGGAGGCAGCAAAGCAGACAAGCTGAGAAGATAAAACTAGAGATGAGACTGGAGCTGACAGGAAGCTAGAATGATGAATGAGCAGGGGGTTAGGAAAAGGAGGCAGGGGCCAAACTGACATGGATCAAGGAATAAGCATAGATGAAGGCCAGTTCATGCTTGTTTATGGCTGCCTGGTTCCTCCTGTTGTTTTTGCTTTTGGCTTTTTGCATTCCCTCTGGGCATGGGCTGAAGCATTAAAGAAGCAGATCCATTCTTCAGAGAAACAGATAATGCAGGAGCCTGGAATTGTTAGCCTAAACCAACCAGATGGCATTTTACAGTGATAAGTGTGAAACTCTGCAGCTAAGTTAAAAAAAGAAAAGAAAAGAAAAAAAAGCAAGCAATTGATTCTGTAAGCATGGGATGTGAGAAACCTAGCTTAAAAAGTAATGTTAATCTGGTGCTACAGTGACACCAGAGAGACCAGTAAAATATCCAAATCAAGGGCAATCATCTTAACTGCACTCTATACTAGGCAGACATTTGAAGAGGTGTAACTATTTCAGAATATTACATTTCAAACAAATTCAATAGTTTCCAAAGTAGTAGGATGGTGAATAATTCAGAAATCATGACATAATTGGAAAGTTTTGAAGAATGAGTACCATGTAGAGTTTTGGAGGGGAAGGCTTAGGAGACAGAGTAGCTATTTTCACATATTTTTAATGGGAAGTCACAAGGAAGAAGGATCAATGGATAGGGCTTATAAAAAGGTAAAATTCAGAGTAATTAAAGAAGAGTATTATAACAATTATCCCTGTTCAGAGCAATTAAAGGAAAAATATTCTAACAATTATCACAGCTGCTTTCTAAAGGAGAGAGTTCTAACTGGAAATAGTTCATGCATAGACTAGATGATCATCTGCACCAGATTTGCATTAAAAACTCATGGATTAGAAGACAGATAAAACTAAAGCAATTCTAAGTCCTTTCCAATTCTGAGAAATTATGCAACTACTATTCTTTTCAAAGGGCATTGCTCTTCTGTTTCCAACATAGGGGCATGTACTATTCTTAAGTCACACCCAGGAAAGTACGTTTTATATAAGGTCACAGAACAAATGCGACACTTGGTTAGAATGCAAAGGCATAGCTAGCTATTTTTATATGTGGTGCAAGTGCTGAGCAATGCAAACATTGCTACCACTCCTTCCGTCTCCCCTTAGCCCTCTCCCACTCCTATGCATTACCATGCAAAATGCACTATCATTACGGTCTGCAAATATCTACTTCCATCTCCGTTTTTCTCTTTGTGTTATTTAGCATTGAGAAGAGTCTCCAAGGTCAGATAGTGTGTGTGTGTGAGACGGGGGGTGGGTATTGTGTCAATCTCTGGGAATGTATCTGAGAGATTGTGCTACTCACCCAACCATAAGTTATGGGACATATCCAATCAATTACTTCTCTTTTAGTGATTCCAAGGGGAATCTGTGAGAGGGTAGTTCTTGCCCTACATGATATACATTCTCCTCCAAGGAGGATGATGAAATTACAGCAATATTATTCTTTAAGAATTTTTTTCTTTACTGGAATTTTTAACATTACAATAGTTATACAAACTTGTAACAAGTCAAATGATACAAGGATGTGTAAAGAAAAAGTTAATAAATTGCCTCCTCCCATCTCACCCCACTGTTAATGTTAACAGTTTGGGTTTTTATCTTTCCATAGCTTTATATTTGCTAATACAAATATAGGCAAATATACACAAACATATTTCCCCTATTTTTCAAAATAGGAAGAGAGGATCAAACTATACATATCATTCAGCAACTTGCCTTATTTTACTTAATATGTTATGTACATCAGGACATATAGGAGTAAGTTACTCTTTTAAGAGCTACAAACAAAGATTCACAGATTTGATCACATGAAAACTAAAATGAATCAATGAACATGAAAATATATTTGCAACACATATGACCAACAAATGCTTAATATCCCTACTACCCAGGAACACCTACAAATTTATGAACTAACTAATGGAAAAATGGGCAATACCAATGATCAGGCAATTCACAGAAGAAGACATATAAGTAGCCAATAAGTATAAGAAAACTTGTTCAACTTTACTAGTAATCAGGGAAATGCAAACACAAAGAAAAAGCAAATTTTATTAAAAATTACAAAAGTAGTAAAACCTCATTTTATAAACAGGGTAATAGTCAAATAGAGGTGTATAAAGAAAAACTTACTAGTTTACCTTTGCACCTGCTGTCTCATTCCCTGTGAGGTAATCATACTTACTAGCTATGACACAATTTTGTATGATCTTACAAACATATACAAACTCACAATAAAGGTCTTTTAAATAAAAATAAGATCTCCCGGGCGAGGCTGGCAAGATGGCCAAATGGGAACAGCTCTGGTCTGCAGCTTCCAGCAAGATAAATGCAGAAGGCGGGTGATTTCTGCATTTCCAACTGAGGTACCAGGCTTATCCCATTAGGACTGGTTAGACAGTGGGTGCAGCCCATGGAGGGCAAGCCAAAGCAGGGAGGGGCATCGCCTCACCTAGGAAGCACGAGGGGTCAGGGAACTTCCTCCCCTAGCCAAGAGAAAACCTGAGGGACTTTGCCATGAGGAACCATGCATTCCAGCCAGGATACTACTCTTTTCCCATGGTCTTCGCAACCTGCAAACCAGGAGATTCCCTTGGGTGCCTACACCACCAGGGCCCTGGGTTTCAAGCACAAAACTGGGCGGCCATTTGGGCAGACACTGAGCTAGCTGCAGGAGTTTTTTTTTTCATACCCCAGTGGCTCCTGGAACGCCATTGAGACAGAACTGTTCACTCCCCTGGAAAGGGGGCTGAAGCCAGGGAGCCAAATGGCCTAGCTCAGCAGATCCCATCCCCAAGGAGCCCAGCAAGCTAAGATCAACTGGCTTGAAATTCTCGCTGCCAGCACAGCAGTCTGAAGTCGACCTGGGACGCTGGAGTTTGGGGGGTGGGGGCGGAGCATCTGCCATTACTGAGGCTTGAGTAGGTGGTTTTCCCCTCACAGTGTAAACAAAGCCAATGGGAAGTTCAAACTGGATGGAGGCCACTGCAGCTCGGCAAAGCTGCTGTAGCCAGACTGCTTCTCTAGATTCCGCCTCTCTGGGCAGGGCATCTCTGAAAGAAAGGCAGCAGCCCCAGTCAGGGGCTTATAGATAAAACTCCCATCTCCCTAGGACAGAGCACCTGGGGAAAAGGGTGGCTGTGGGCACAGCTTCAGCGACTTAAACATTCCTGCTGCCGGCTCTGAAGAGAGCAGTGGATCTCCCATCATAGTGCTCGAGCTCTGCTAAGGGACAGATTGCCTCCTCAAGTGGGTCCCTGACCCCCGTGCCTCCTAACTGGGAGAAACCTCCCAGCAGGGGTCAACAGACACCTCATACAGGAGAGCTCTGGCTGGCATCTGACAGGTGCCCCTCTGGGACGAAGCTTCCAAAGGAAGGAACAGGCAGCAATCTTTGCTGTTCTGAAGTCTTCACTGGTGATACCCAGACAAACAAGGTCTGGAGTGGACCTCCAGCGAACTCCACCAGACCTGCAGCAGAGGGGCCTGACTATTAGAAGGAAAACTAACAAACAGAAAGAAATAGCATCAACATCAACAAAAAGGACGTCCATACACACACAAAAAAACTCATCCAAAGGTCACCAACATCAAAGACCAAAGGTAGATAAATCCATGAAGATGAAGAAAAACCAGCTCAAAAAGGCTGAAAAATTTCAAAAACCAGAACACCTCTTCTCCTCCAAAGGATCACAACTCCTTGCCAGCAAGGGAACAAAACTGGATGGAAAATGAGTTTGACAACTTGACAGAAGTAGGCTTCAGAAGGTGGGTAATTACAAACTCCTCTGAACTAAAGGAGCATGTTCTAACCCAATGCAAGGAAGCTAAGAACCTTGAAAAAAGGTTAGAGGAATTGCTAACTAGAATAACCAGTTTAGAGAAGAACATAAATGACCTGATGGAACTGAAAAATACAGCACGAGAACTTCTTGAAGCATACACAAGTATCAATAGCCAAATCAATCAAGTGAAACAAAGGATATCAGAGATTGAAGATCAACTTAATGAAATAGAGTGAAGAAAAGATTATAGAAAAAAGAATGAAAAGGAATTAACAAAGCCTCCAAGAAATATGGGATTATGTGAAAAGACCAAACCTACGTTTGATTGGTGTACCTGAAAGTGATAGGGAGAATGGAACAAAGTTGGAAAACACTCTTCAGGATATTATCCAGGAGAACTTCCCCAACCTAGCAAGACAGGCCAACATTCAAATTCAGGAAACACAGAGAATGCCACAGAGATACTCCTTGAGAAGATCAACCCCAAGAAACATAGTCATCAGATTCACCAAGGATGAAATGAAGAAACAAATGTTAAGGGCAGCCAGAGAGAAAGGTCAGGTTACCCACAGAGGGAAGCCCATCAGACTAACAGTGGATCTCTCTGCAGAAACCCTACAAGCCCGAAGAGAGTGGGGACCAATATTCAAAATTCTTAAAAGAAAAGAATATTCAACCCAGAATTTCATATCCAGTGAAACTAAGGTTCATAAGCGAAGGAGAAATAAAATCCTTTACAGAAAAGCAAATGCTGAAGAGATTTTGTTACAACCAGGCCTGCCTTACAAGAGATCCTGAAGGAAGCACTAAATATGGAAAAGAAAAACTGGTACCAGCCACTGCAAAAACATACCAAATTGTAAAGACCATCGACACTATGAAGAAACTGCACCAACTAATGGGCAAAATAACCAGCTAGCATCATAATGACAGGATCAAATTCACACATAACAATATTAACCTTAAGTGTAAATGGGCTAAATGCCGCAATTAAAAGACACAGACTGGCAAAATGAATAAAGGGTCAAGATCCATTGGTGTGCTGTATTCAGGAGACACATCTCAGGTGCAAAGACACACATAGGCTCAAAATAAAGGGATGGAGGAATATTTACCAAGCAAATGGAAAGCAGACAAAAAAAGCAGGGGTTGTAATCTTAGTCTCTAATAAAACAGACTTTAAACCAACAAAGATTAAAGGCAAAGAAGGGCATTACAAAATGGTAAAGGGATCAATGCAACAAGAAGGGCTAACTATCCTACATATATGCACCCAATACGGGAGCACACAGATTCATAAAGCAAGTGCTTAGAGACCTGCAAAGAGACTTAGACTCCCACACAATAAAAGTGGGAGACTTTCCCACCCCACTGACAATATTACACAGATGGACAAGGCAGAAAATTAACCAGGATATTCAGGACTCGAACTCAGCTCTGGACCAAGCAGACATAATAGACATCTACAGAACTCTCCACCCCAAATCAATAGAATATACATTCTTCTCAGTATCACATCACATTTATTCTATAATTGACCACATAATTGGAAGTAAAACACTCCTCAGCAAATGCAAAAGAATGAAAATCATAACAAAGAGTCTCTCAGACCACAGTGCAATCAAATTAGAACTCAGGATTAAGAAACTCACTCAAAACCTCACAACTACATGAAAACTGAACACCTGCTCCTGAGTGACTACTGGATAAATAACTAAATTAAGGTAGAAATAAATAACAAATTTGCAAGAAAAAAACAAACAACCCCATCAACAAGTGGACAAAGGATATGAACAGACACTTCTCAAAAGAAGACATTTATGCAGCCAAAAGACATGTGAAAAAATGCTCATCATCACTGGCCATCAGAGAAATGCAAATCAAAACCACAATGAGATACCATCTCACACTAGTTAGAATGGTGATCATTAAAAAGTCAGGAAACAACAGGTGCTGGAGAGGATGTGGAGAAATAGGAACACTTTTACACTGTTGGTGGGACTGTAAACTAGTTTAACCATTGTGGAAGTCAGTGTGGCGATTCCTCAGGGATCTAGAACTAGAAATACCATTTGACCCAGCCATCCCATTACTAGGTATATACCCAAAGGATTATAAATCATGCTGCTATAAAGACACGTGCACACATATATTTATTGCGGCACTATTCACAATAGCAAAGACTTGCAACCAACCCAAATGTCCAACAATGATAGACTGGATTAAGAAAATGTGGCACATATACACCATGGAATACTATGCAGCCATAAAAAATGATGAGTTCATGTCCTTTGTAGGGACATGGATGAAGCTGGAAACCATTATTCTCAGCAAACTATCGCAAGGACAAAAAACCAAACACCACATGTTCTCACTCATAGGTGGGAATTGAACAATGAGAACACATGGACAGGGAGGGGAATGTCACACACTGGGGTCTGTTGTGGGGTGGGGGGAGGGGGGAGGGATAGCATTGGGAGATATACCTAATGTTAAATGATGAGTTAATGGGTACAGCACACCAACATGGCACATGCATACATATGTAACAAACCTGCACATTGTGCACATGTACCCTAAAACTTAAAGTATAAAAAAAATTGATGACCTAAATAAAAAATAAATAAATAAATAATGAAAAAAAAGAAATAAATAAGTTCTTCAAAACCAATGAGAACAAGGAGACAACATACCAGAATCTCTTGGACACAGCTAAAGCAGCGTTTAAAGGGAAATTCATAGCACCAAATGCCCACAGGAGAAAGTGGGAAAGATCTAAAATCAACACCCTAACATATACATTTAAAGAACTAGAGAAGCAAGAGCAAACAAATTCAAAAGCTAGCAGAAGACAAGAAACAACTAAGATCAGAGCAGAACTGAAGGAGATAGAGACATGAAAAACCCTTCAAAAAATCCATGAATCCAGGAGATGTTTTGAAAAGATTAACAAAATAGATAGACTGCTAGCCAGGCTAATAAAGATGAAAAGAGAGAAAAATCAAATAGACACAATAAAAATGATAAAGGGGATATCACCGCTGATCCCACAGAAATAAAATTACCATCAGAGAGTACTATAAATACCTCTACACAAATAAACTAGAAAATCTAGAAGAAATGGATAAATTCCTGGACACATACAACCTCCCAAGACTAAACCAGGAAGAAGTCGAATCTCTGAATAGACCAATAACAAGTTCTGAAATTAGGCAGTAATTAATAGCCCAACAACGATAAAAAGCACAGCGCCAGACAGATTCAAAGCCAAATTCTACCAGAGGTACAAAGAGGAGCTGGTACCATCCCTTCTGAAACTATTCCAAACAACAGAATACGAGTGACTCCTCCCTCACTCATTTTATGAGGCCAGCATAATCCTGATACAAAAACCTGGCAGAGGCACAACAACCACCAAAAAAAAAAAAAAAAAAGAAGAAAGAAAGAAAAAAAAGAAAATTTTAGGCCAATATGCCTGATGAACATCGATGTGAAAATCCTGAATAAAATATTGGCAAATCAAATCCAGTAGCACATCAAAAAGCATATCCACCATGATCAAGTTGGCTTCATCCCTGGGATGCAAGGCTGGTTCAACATACAGAAATCAATAAATGTAATCCATCACAGAAACAGAACCAATGACAAAAACCACATGAGTATCTCAATAGATGCAGAATAGGCCTTCGATAAAATTCAACACCCCTTCATGTTAAAAACTCTCAATAAACTAGGTATTGACAGAACGTATCTCAAAATAATAAGAGTTATTTATGACCTACCCACGGCCAATATCATACTGAATGGGCAAAAGCTGGAAGCATTCCCTTTGAAAACTGGCACAAGACAAAGATGCCCTCTCTCATCACTTGTATTCAACATAGTATTGGAAGTTCTGGCCAGGGAAATCAGGCAAGAGAAAGAAATGAGGGGTATTAAAATAGGAAGAGAGGAAGTCAAATTGTCTCTGTTTGTGGATGACATGATTGTATATTTAGAAAACCGCATTGTCTCAGCCCAAAATCTACTTAAGCTGATAAGCAACTTCAGCAAAGTCTCATGATACAAAATCAATGTGCAAAAATCACAAGCATTCCTATACACCAATAATAGACAAACAGAGACAAATCATGAGTGAACTCCCATTCACAATTGCTACAAAGAGAATAAAATACCTAGGAATCCAACTTACAAGGGATGTGAAGGACCTCTTCAAGGAGAACTACAAACCACTGCTCAAGGAAATCAGAGAGGAAACAAATAAATGGAAAAACATTCCATGCTCATGGATAGGAAGAATCAATATCATGAAAATGGCCATACTGCCCAAAGTAATTTATGGATTCAATATTACCCCCATCAAGCTACCAATGACTTTCTTTGCAGAATTAGAAAAAAAAAACTACTTTAAATTTCATATGGAACGAAAAAGAGCCTGTAGAGCCAAGACAAACCTAAGCAAAAAGAACAAAGCTGTAGGCATCATGCTACCTGACTTCAAACTATACTACAAGGCTACAGTAACCAAAACAGCATGGTACTGGTACCAAAACAGATATATAGACCAATGGAACAGAACAGAGGCCTCAGAAATAATGCCACACATCTACAACCATCTGATATTTGACAAACCTGACACAAACAAGCCATTGGCAAAGGATTCCCTATTTAATAAATGGTGTTGGGAAAACCGGCTAGCCATATGCACAAAACTGAAACTGGACCCCTTCCTTATACCTTATACAAAAATTAACTCAAGATGGATTAAATACTTAAACATAAGACCTAAAACCATAAAAACTCTAGAAGAAAACCTAGGCAGTACCATTCAGGACATAGGCATGGGCAAAGACTTTATGACTAAAACACCAAAAGCAATGGCAACAAAAGCCAAAATTGACAAATGTGATCTAACTAAACTAAAGAGCTCCTACACAGCAAAAGAAACCATTATCAGAGTGAACAGGCAACCTACAGAGTGGGAGAAAAGTTTTGCAATCTATCAGTCTGACAAAGGGCTAATATCCAGAATCTACAAGGAACTTAAACAAATTTACAAGGAAAAAAAATCAAAAAGTGGGCAAAGGATATGAACAGACACTTCTCATAAGAAGACATTTATGCGGCCAAGAAACATGAAAAAAATCTCATCACCACTGGTAAATAGGGAAATGCCAATCAAAACCACAATGAGATACCATCTCACGTCAGTTAGAATGGCAATCATTGAAAAGTCAGGAAACAAAAGATGCTGGAGAGGATGTGGAGAAATAGGAATGCTTTTACACTGTTGGTGGGAGTGTAAATTAGTTCAACCATTGTGGAAGACAGTGTGGCGATTCCTCAAGAATCTAGAACCAGAAATACCATTTGACACAGCAATCCCATTACTGGGTAGATACCCAAAGGATTATAAATCATTCTATTATAAAGACACATGCACACATATGTTTATTGCGGCACTACTCACAATAGCTAATACTTGGAACCAAACCAAATGTCCATCAATGATAGACTGGATAAAGAAAATGTGGCACATATACACCATGGAATACTATGCAGCCATCAAAAAGGATGAGTTTGTGTCTTTTGCGGGGACATGGATGAAGCTGGAAACCATCATTCTCAGCAAAATAACACAGGAACAGAAAGCCAAATACTGCATGTTCTCACTCATAACTAGGAGTTAAACAATGAGAACACAGGGACACAGGGAGGGGAACATCACACACTGGGGCCTGTTGGGGGTGGGGTTTAGGGGAGGGATAGCATTAGGAGAAATACCTAATGTAGATGACGGGTTGATGGGTACAGCATACCACCATGGCACGTGTATACCTATGTAACAAACCTGCACGTTCTGCACATGTATCCCAGAACTTAAATTATAATAAATAAAAATGAGATATCCTATATATATTACCTTGCAACCTGCTTTTTTTTCATTTTCCAATTTTCATGGGCATCTTTCCTGATCAACATGCAAAGATCCAGCTCATTGTTTTAAATAACTACCTAATATTCCACAGGCTACATCCTACATCACTATTCATCCAATATATCAGACTTTCAAGTAGTTGCCAGGTTTTAGTTGTTTTATAAATAATACCTCAAAATTATTGTATAGACGTATTCTATGTACTGATGCTTTTATTATCTAGTACAGATTTCCAAAACTGCAATTTCTGGATCAAAAGATATGTGTGCATTTCAAATTTTAATAGCAATTACCAGATTGCTTTCTAAAATGTTTAGTAGGAAACACATTCCCAACAGCAATTTACAAGGATATTCACATATCCATACTTTTGCTCCAACAGATGTTGCCAGTCTTCTTTCTTCTTTCCTTCCTTCCTTTCTCCCTCCTCTCTTCTCTTTCCCCTTCTTTTCTCTTCCCACCTCCCCTCCCTCTCCCCCTCCCTCTTCTCTTCTTCCTCCTCTTCCTCCATTAATTGCAATGGGATTTCCATGCTGCTTGGTTCATGAATTATAAGCCTACTTGATTATGGCGAGTATTTTACAATGTATCTGTTTGGCTTGTTCTTCTGATTTTAAGATAAAGCCAAATAGAAAAGTTATATGTTATTCAACTGCATGTGCTTAAATCATTTTGCATGATCTTGAATCGTTTTATCTTTTTCTTTCAATTGTGTGGGATTATAGGAGGAGGTGATGATGGTGGTAATAATTATTTAAATATAGCAATGTATTATTATACTATGGCCTGTCACTCATTTCATTTTATCTGACTGTAAGATTCTTGTTTCCACCTTATTCTTTGGTGTATAACTTAACCTCAGCCCTCTGGTAGACCGATGAGAAGACTTGCAATTAACACTGCCAATGTGCAAACTAAAATTAAAAGTAGCTATTTTTGCACCCCATCCAGCCAGACTAACATGATAATCATCATCCCTTACAAATTAAATTACCATTGTAGTAGTATGCTTTTATGGAGATCATTGTGAAGATTAGCAGCCTACTGAAAACATGGTCCTAAAGCTAAATTTGGGCTAAAAGAAAGAACAGCAAATAGTGATGTTTTCTCGATTTCAGTGCAGAGCTTCTGGTCAGATGTATCGAAATAAAACCATCAGAACTGCCACCTAGGACTCTTTCATGGTCCATATTTCCCAGAATATGTCTCAAACCTAGAGATTATTTGTAATAGGTTTACTGAATGCTTAAAGCATGACAGGCACTGCGCTAATGTTTTACATTTATTATCTCATGAGGGTACTATTAACATCTCCACTTTTCTGGGAAAATTGAGGCTCACAGAAGTTAAGTAATTTGCTCGAGGCAGAGTGAGGACTTGAACCAAATTCTGTGAAACTTCAAAGCTACTACAGTCTATGACAGAGGTCAGCAAACATTTTCTGTAATGATCAGGTAGCACATATTTTTGGCTTTGTAAGTCACACAGTCTCTGTTGTAACTACCTCACTCTGCCATTGTAGCATAAAAGCAACCAGAGACAATATGTAAACAAATGAACATGGCTGTATTCCAATGAAACTTTATTTGCACTGAAATTTGGATTTTCATGTGTCATGAAATATTATTTTTATTTTGATTTTTTCAATCATTATAAAATTTAAAAATCATTCTTAGCTTGTGGGTCATACAAAAATAGGTGATGGGCCAGATTTGGCATTGTGGGGCCTCAGTTTGCCAATCTCTAATCTGTGCCATCTCAAAGGGTACAGAGCCTATCAGTCACATAATTGAAGGACTTAACCAACCACTCTACTTTCCCTTTAATAACTCAATATGGGTCAGTTATTCAGGCACACGTATGAGCCTTTTTTGGATCTATTTGTCTATTCAGTACCATATATGTATTGATTTTATCTGGCAAAAGTAATCCTTTTCTAAAGATCCATTCAAATATTTTAGCATTCACTGAACAAGCCTGTATTTATTAGATTCTTTTATTTTTTTTTTAACCTGGCTCTCCTTTGCTTCACATACAATGCCAAAGATTTGTCTACTTTGCCAACATTTGTTCTATAACATATTCATCCTCCAACAGCTTAGGGGCATCTTCTACACAATAATTAATAACTCTCATAAAAATAACAAATATGCAACTTTTTAAATATTAAGAGTGATTGAAGGATTATACTATTTTCAATGATTTCAACAATGGACAACGTTACTAAAAAGCTCTTAGACATTGCAGTACATTCCAAGGCATGTCCTTTTTTTCTTTCCTGATCCCTTTAAACATTAGTGACAGGGGGATCCATGAGAGCAAAAGTGGTGCTCACCAGTGCCTACCACAGTGCCTGACATATAGTAGGTGCTTATCTGTTGAATGACTGAATCATTAGGACTCCTTGCTTAAGGGAGTAAATGTAAATGTGCACAACCATCAGAAATCATGGACCCTGATGATTTTGGTGAGTTACAATATAAGGTAATTAGTCTTCTCTTTTTTATTTTATTTTATTTTATTATTATTTTTTATTATTATACTTTAAGTTTTAGGGTACATGTGCACATTGTGCAGGTTAGTTACATATGTATACATGTGCCATGCTGGTGCGCTGCACCCACTAACTCGTCGTCTAGCATTAGGTATATCTCCCAATGCTATCCCTCCCCCCTCCCCACACCCCACAACAGTCCCCAGAGTGTGATGTTCCCCTTCCTGTGTCCATGTGTTCTCATTGTTCAATTCCCACCTATGAGTGAGAATATGCAGTGTTTGGTTTTTTGTTCTTGCGATAGTTTACTGAGAATGATGATTTCCAATTTCATCCATGTCCCTACAAAGGACATGAACTCATCATTTTTTATGGCTGCATAGTATTCCATGGTGTATATGTGCCACATTTTCTTAATCCAGTCTATCATTGTTGGACATTTGGGTTGGATCCAAGTCTTTGCTATTGTGAATAATGCCACAATAAACATACGTGTGCATGTTTCTTTATAGCAGCATGATTTATAGTCCTTTGGGTGTATACCCAGTAATGGGATGGCTGGGTCAAATGGTATTTCTAGTTCTAGATCCCTGAGGAATCGCCACACTGACTTCCACAATGGTTGAACTAGTTTACAGTCCCACCAAGAGTGTAAAAGTGTTCCTATTTCTCCACATCCTCTCCAGCACCTGTTGTTTCCTGACTTTTTAATGATTGCCATTCTAACTGGTGTGAGATGGTATCTCATTGTGGTTTTGATTTGCATTTCTCTGATGGCCAGTGATGATGAGCATTTTTTCATATGCTTTTTGGCTGCATAAATGTCTTCTTTTGAGAAGTGTCTGTTCATGTCCTTCGCCCACTTTTTGATGGGGTTGTTTGTTTTTTTCTTGTAAATTTGTTTGAGTTCATTGTAGATTCTGGATATTAGCCCTTTGTCAGATGAGTAGGTTGTGAACATTTTCTCCCATTTTGTAGGTTGCCTGTTCACTCTGATGGCAGTTCCTTTTGCTGTGCAGAAGCTCTTTAGTTTAATTAGATCCCATTTGTCAATTTTGGCTTTTATTGCCATTGCTTTTGGTGTTTTAGACATGAAGTCCTTGCCCATGTTTATGTCCTGAATGGTAATGCCTAGGTTTTCTTCTAGGGTTTTTATGGTTTTAGGTCTAACGTTTAAGTCTTTAATCCATCTTGAATTGATTTTTGTATAAGGTGTAAGGAAGCAATCCAGTTTCAGCTTTCTACATATGGCTAGCCAGTTTTCCCAGCACCATTTATTAAATAGGGAATCCTTTCCCCATTGCTTGTTTTTCTCAGGTTTGTCAAAGATCAGATAGTTGTAGATATACGGCGTTATGTCTGAGGGCTGTGTTCTGTTCCATTGATCTATATCTCTGTTTTGATACCAGTACTATGCTGTTTTGGTTACTGTAGTCTTGTAGTATAGTTTGAAGTCAGGTAGTGTGATGCCTCCAGCTTTGTTCTTTTGGCTTAGGATTGACTTGGCGATGCGGGCTCTTTTTTGGTTCCATATGAACTTTAAAGTAGTTTTTTCCAATTCTGTGAAGAAAGGCATTGGTAGCTTGATGGGGATGGCATTGAATCTATAAATTACCTTGGGCAGTATGGCCATTTTCACAATATTGATTCTTCCTACCCATGAGCATGGAATGTTCTTCCATTTGTTTGTATCCTCTTTTATTTCCTTGAGAAGTGGTTTGTAGTTCTCCTTGAAGAGGTCCTTCACATCCCTTGTAAGTTGGATTCCTAGGTATTTTATTCTCTTTGAAGCAATTGTGAATGGGAGTTCACTCATGATTTGGCTCTCTGTTTGTCTGTTGTTGGTGTAGAAGAATGCTTGTCATTTTTGCACATTGATTTTGTATCCTGAGACTTTGCTGAAGTTGCTTATCAGCTTAAGGAGATTTTGGGCTGAGACAATGGGGTTTTCTAGATATACAATCATGTCGTCTGCAAACAGGGACAATTTGACTTCCTCTTTTCCTAATTGAATACCCTTTATTTCCTTCTCCTGCCTAATTGCCCTGCCCAGAACTTCCAACACTATGTTGAATAGGAGTGGTGAGAGAGGGCATCCCTGTCTTGTGCCAGTTTTCAAAGGGAATGCTTCCAGTTTTTGCCCACTCAGTATGATATTGGCTGTGGGTTTGTCATAGATAGCTCTTATTATTTTGAAATACGTCCCATCAATACCTAATTTATTGAGAGTTTTTAACATGAAGGGTTGTTGAATTTTCTCAAAGGCTTTTTTCTGCATCTATTGAGATAATCATGTGGTTTTTGTCTTTGGCTCTGTTTATATGCTGGATTACATTTTTTTTTGGATTACATTTATTGATTTGCGTATATTGAACCAGCCTTGCATCCCAAGGATGAAGCCCACTTGATCCTGGTGGATAAGCTTTTTGATGTGCTGCTGGATTCGTTTTGCCAGTATTTCATTGAGGATTTTGCATCAGTGTTCATCAAGGACATTGGTCTAAAATTCTCTTTTTTGGTTGTGTCTCTGCCTGGCTTTGGTATCAGAATGATGCTGGCCTCATAAAATGAGTTAGGGAGGATTCTGTCTTTTTCTATTGATTGGAATAGTTTCAGAAGGAATGGTACCAGTTCCTCCTTGTACCTCTGGTAGAATTCGGCTGTGAATTCATCTGGTCCTGGACTCTTTTTTGTTGGTAAGCTATTGATTACTGCCACAATTTCAGATCCTGTTATTGGTCTATTCAGAGATTCAACTTCTTCCTGGTTTAGTCTTGGGAGATTGTATGTGTCAAGGAATTGATCCATTTCTTCTAGATTTTCTAGTTTATTTGCGTAGAGGTGTTTGTAGTATTCTCTGATGGTAGTTTGTATTTCTGTGGGATCGGTGGTGATATCCCCTTTATCATTTTTTATTGTGTCTATTTGATTCTTCTCTCTCTTTTTCTTTATTAGTCTTGCTAGCGGTCTATCAATTTTGTTGATCCTTTCAAAAAACCAGCTCCTGGATTCATTAATTTTTTGAAGGGGTTTTTTGTGTCTCTATTTCCTTCAGTTCTGCTCTGATTTTGTTATTTCTTGCCTTCTGCTAGCTTTTGAATGTGTTTGCTCTTGCTTTTCTAGTTCTTTTAATTGTGATGGTAGGGTGTCAATTTTGGATCTTTCCTGCTTTCTCTTGTGGGCATTTAGTGCTATAAATTTCCCTCTACACACTGCTTTGAATGCGTCCCAGAGATTCTGGTATGTTGTGTCTTTGTTCTCGTTGGTTTCAAAGAACATCTTTATTTCTGCCTTCATTTCGTTATCTACCCAGTAGTCATTCAGGAGCAGGTTGTTCAGTTTCCATGTAGTTGAGCGGTTTTGAGTGAGATTCTTAATCCTGAGTTCTAGTTTGATTGCACTGTGGTCTGAGAGATAGTTTGTTATAATTTCTGTTCTTTTACATTTGCTGAGGAGAGCTTTACTTCCAAGTATGTGGTCAATTTTGGAATAGGTGTGGTGTGGTGCTGAAAAAAATGTATATTCTGTTGATTTGGGGTGGAGAGTTCTGTAGATGTCTATTAGGTCTGCTTGGTGCAGAGCTGAGTTCAATTCCTGGGTATCCTTATTGACTTTCTGTCTCGTTGATCTGTCTAATGTTGACAGTGGGGTGTTAAAGTCTCCCATTATTAATGTGTGGGAGTCTAAGTCTCTTTGTAGGTCACTCAGGACTTGCTTTATGAATCTTGGTGCTCCTGTGTTGGGTGCATATATATTTAGGATAGTTAGCTCTTCTTGTTGAATTGATCCCTTTACCATCATGTAATGGCCTTCTTTGTCTCTTTTGATCTTTGTTGGTTTAAAGTCTGTTTTATCAGAGACTAGGATTGCAACCCCTGCCTTTTTTTGTTTTCCATTTGCTTGGTAGATCTTCCTCCATCCTTTTATTTTGAGCCTATGTGTGTCTCTGCATGTGAGATGGGTTTCCTGAATACAGCATACTGATGGGTCTTGACTCTTTATCCAATTTGCCAGTCTGTGTCTTTTAATTGGAGCATTTAGCCCATTTACATTTAAAGTTAATATTGTTATGTGTGAATTTGATCCTGTCATTATGATGTTAGCTGGTGATTTTGCTCGTTAGTTGATGCAGTTTCTTCCTAGTCTCGATGGTCTTTACATTTTGACATGATTTTGCAGTGGCTGGTACTGGTCGTTCCTTTCCATGTTTAGCGCTTCCTTCAGGAGCTCTTTTAGGGCAGGCCTGGTGGTGACAAAATCTCTCAGCATTTGCTTGTCTGTAAAGTATTTTATTTCTCCTTCACTTATGAAGCTTAGTTTGGCTGGATATGAAATTCCGGGTTGAAAATTCTTTTCTTTAAGAATGTTGAATATTGGCCCCCTCTCTCTTCTGGCTTGTAGGGTTTCTGCCAAGAGATCCGCTGTTAGTCTGATGGGCTTTCCTTTGAGGGTAACCCGACCTTTCTCTCTGGCTGCCCTTAACATTTTTTCCTTCATTTCAACTTTGGTGAATCTGACAATTATGTGTCTTGGAGTTGCTCTTCTCGAGGAGTATCTTTGTGGCATTCTCTGTATTTCCTGAATCTGAATGTTGGCCTGCCTTGCTAGATTGGGGAAGTTCTCCTGGATAATATCCTGCAGAGTGTTTTCCAACTTGGTTCCATTCTCCCCGTCACTTTCAGGTACACCAATCAGACGTAGATTTGGTCTTTTCACATAGTCCCATATTTCTTGGAGGCTTTGCTCATTTCTTTTTATTCTTTTTTCTCTAAACTTCCCTTCTCGCTTCATTTCTTTCATTTCATCTTCCATTGCTGATACCCTTTCTTCCAGTTGATCGCATCGGCTCCTGAGGCTTCTGCATTCTTCACGTAGTTCTCCAGCCTTGGTTTTCAGCTCCATCGGCTCCTTTAAGCACTTCTCTGTATTGGTTATTCTAGTTATACATTCTTCTAAATTTTTTTTAAAGTTGTCAACTTCTTTGCCTTTGGTTTGAATGTCCTCCCGTAGCTCAGAGTAATTTGATCATCTGAAGCCTTCTTCTCTCAGCTCGTCAAAGTCATTCTCCATCCAGTTTTGTTCCGTTGCTGGTGAGGAACTGCGTTCCTTTGGAGGAGGAGAGGTGCTCTGCTTTTTAGAGTTTCCAGTTTTTCTGTTCTGTTTTTTCCCCATCTTTGTGGTTTTATCTACTTTTGGTCTTTGATGATGGTGATGTACAGATGGGTTTTTGGTGTGGATGTCCTTTCTGTTTGTTAGTTTGCCTTCTAACAGACAGGACCCTCAGCTGCAGATCTGTTGGAATACCCCGCCGTGTGAGGTGTCAGTGTGCCCCTGCTGGGGGGTGCCTCCCAGTTAGGCTGCTCGGGGGTCAGGGGTCAGGGACCCACTTGAGGAGGCAGTCTGCCCATTCTCAGATCTCCAGCTGCATGCTGGGAGAACCACTGCTCTCTTCAAAGCTGTCAGACAGGGACATTTCAGTCTGCAGAGGTTACTGCTGTCTTTTTGTTTGTCTGTGCCCTGCCCCCAGAGGTGGAGCCTACAGAGGCAGGCAGGCCTCCTTGAGCTGTGGTGGGCTCCACCCAGTTCGAGCTTCCTGGCTGCTTTGTTTACCTAATCAAGCCTGGGCAATGGCGGGCGCCCCTCCCCCAGCCTGGCTGCCGTCTTGCAGTTTGATCTCAGACTGCTGTGCTAGCAATCAGCGAGACTCCGTGGGCGTAGGACCCTCTGAGCCAGGTGTGGGATATAATCTCGTGGTGCACCGTTTTTTAAGCCCGTGGGAAAAGCGCAGTATTCGGGTGGGAGTGATCCGATTTTCCAGGTGCCGTTCGTCTCCCCTTTCTTTGACTCGGAAAGGGAACTCCCTGACCCCTTGTGCTTCGCAAGTGAGGCAATGCCTCGCCCTGCTTTGGCTCGCGCACGGTGCGCGCACCCACTGACCTGCGCCCACTGTCTGGCACTCCCTAGTGAGACGAACCCGGTACCTCAGATGGAAATGCAGAAATCACCCGTCTTCTGCGTCGCTCACGCTGGGAGCTGTAGACCGGAGCTGTTCCTATTCGGCCATCTTGGCTCTTCCCCTGGTAATTAGTCTTTTCAAAAGTATTTACAGATCACCAAAATACTATAAAATCATGGGTTTTCTAAAGGTTTGGATGAGAGAAAAACAGTGGATGTTTTCCGGATTTTTTTCTTTGTCAGAAGAATCTCTGGGAAGCCAGATAACTACTTAAGAATGGGACTGTCTCATCTTCCACACCTGCTGGTTGCTGATGGGATGAGCCGTCCTTCAAGCTAGTCTATACTTTAAGATCAGGAATTGAGCCAGAATTTCCCTTTGGCGAGGAAAATGGCAAAGCTATTTCTTAGTACCCGTGGGTTTGGCTTTTTAGAGTATATAGCATATACTATATATATATGCTCTATATAATCTAGCATCTGAATAAATGTGTGTGTGGTGGAGGGGGTGGTGGTTAATAAGATCAAAATTATGGGTGTAGTTTCCATGTGGTTCTTTTAGCTTTGTTGTGTTCCAGAATTGTAGGCTTCAGTACTAACCATCATCAACTCTGTGGTGTAAATATGCCTGTTATCATAAGATGGGCAAAAAGAGTGTATGTAAATAGTTCAATACAAACTTCTCAGTACTACCTTAAAATAAGTTCAAAGCCTATGTCTTTCTAGTCATGGTGGGTCCAAAGTGTCCATCACCCTGGAAAATGTTTCCAAAGGTAAATACAAGTAATTGGGGAATCAGGGAAAGTTATTATTTCAGCATGCAAAATAAGGCCACTCTCTGCAATATGTCTAGGCACAGATGTACAAAGACAAATAGAAAAAGGTCACAGATGACATTTTATTTGCTGGGAAAGAAGTAGGATTCATTTATTCAAGGAATATATATAATATATGGAGCACCAATTATTCGCCAAATAAAAAAAATAAATATTTCTTCTGACAAGTGCCAGAAAAATTATAAAAAGGCTTTGAGAAAGAGAATAATAATAAAGGGGACTGCCCCTATATAAGGTAGCCATATAAAGTCACAATGAAAAGGGGACATTTATCTGAGAATACTGTCTGCTAATTGTACTTCAGTTTGCCAGATTCTAAACACAAATGTTTTATTTGGGTGGAGAGAAACTTCTCTAAATGACAATTTTTTGATTAAAGGAATAATCCTCCTTAGACATTAAAGAGCAGATGGTTAAATGCAGAAGGGAAGGGAACTGGCATTTATTGAACATTTTCTCTGAACCAGACCCTTTACACATATCATTCCATGTCATTTTATTCTATGTTATTATTTTTGTTTTGTGGCTGGATAGACTGTGATTCAAGAAGGTTAAATAAGTTGCTCAAGGTAACATAAGAGACTGGGATTAAAAATTGAAGTTTTTGCCTCTGAAATCCATGTTCTTATCATTATACCATGATGCTACTCGTCAAGAATACTAATTGCTACCATTAGTGAGGAAATACTATACTAACAGCTTTGGGACCATTGTGTCACTTAATCTTCAATTAGTTACTAACCCACTTTATATATGAAGAAATTAAAGCCTAGGGAGCTTAAGCAACTTGCTCAAGTCACATGGCTTGTCAATTATGGATATCCACATTCAGCACATGATGATTTTGAGGGGTTGATCTGATTTTCAAGTTTTAGAATTATGACTGGACCAGTCAGATGTTTACAAAGTGGTTCTGCCCTGAAGTCAGCTTGAAGGAAATACTAGTTATTCATCTGGATCATAATATTACTTCAGTCCACATCCAGCTTCTCTGGGACCAAAGAGAGGCAGTAAAACAAGGTCACCCCTCAAATGCAAGGCAAATGGAATAAGACATGGAATACTGCTTGCATTTCCCTTTTGCCAAAGAAAATGTCATGGAAGCCAGAGGTCACCTGAGCGTCTCATCAGGAGAGATATTTTAACCTACTGTGAGATGTAAAATGCTCACCTCTGATTTCCTTTCTTTTTTAAATATAGCTTTCAATACATTCCTTCTTTTTTTAGATGTATATTTGAACACTTTCCTCATGAGGACAGAAGTTTTGCAGTTCCATCCAGTTAACTGATTCTCATAAACCTGATTTGCCTAAGCAGCTAACACATATCTGAGAAAAGAGGGAAGGGCTGGGCCTTAGCATGGCAAACATGTGTGGTTAAGGAGATATCTTAGGTTCTGTGTTGTTCTTCATGCATTCCTCCCTTCACCTAGACTGGAGGTGCTCCCCTCATCAAATATAATCTCCTCAATATCGTAGGGTCTTCTATGCATTTTTACCTCCTCAAGAACTACCCTGAGGAAAGGAACTGCTAAACTCATCAGAAAATGACTGATAAAGCTAAATATGATATGTTTGCTATCCATGGGTGTGATTAAATTTTAATAATACTAATAGCTAACATATAAAATTGACCCTTAAACACTAGTTTGAACTGCATGAGTTTATTTACATGCGGATTTGTTTCAGTAAAAATTATACCTACTGAGTCTGCCTCTCCTGCCTCCTCTTCCACCTCTTCCACCTCTTCCGTCTCTGCAACCCCTGAGACAGCAAGACCAATCCCTCCTCTTCCTCCTCCCCCTCAGCCTACTCAATGTGATGATGAGGAGGAGGAAGACCTCTATGATGATCTACTTCCACCTAATGACTAGTTAATATATTTTCTCTTCACTGTGATTTCCTTAATAACATTTTCTTTGCTCTAGCTTACTGTATTGTAAGAATACTGTATATAATACCCCTGCATTGTTCAAAGGCCAATGATATAGTGAACTTAGTCTATTCCTGGCACTGTGCTACCTACATTATCTCATTTAATTTTGATAATCCAGTAAGGTGGTATTATTATTAGTATGCTACAATTAGAATATGGTTTGTCCCTACCAAAATTCATGTGGAGGCTTGCTCCCCAATGTGGTGGTGGTGGGAAGTGGTGCCTTTAAGAGGTAATTAGCTCATTAGAATGGATTAATGTCTTTCTCTGGAGTCTGGATTAGTTTCTGAGAGAGCAAGTTGTTGTAAAGTGAGGTTTGGTCTCTTTGCACGTCTCCTTTCCCTTCTGCTTCTCTGCTATGCTTCTTGAACTTCCCAGCCTCCAGTGCTGTGAGCTAAATAAACCTATTTTCTTTATAAATTACCCAGTCTCAGATACTCTGTTATAGCAATACAAAATGTACTAAGATATAATATCACTCTCATTTTATAAATTTTTAGAAAAATTGGCCCAGAGACAGTCAGTAATTTTCCCCAAGGCCACCCAGTTGATTAGTGGTACAAATATGAGTGGAACACAAGTTTCACTGACTTCCAAGCCTGTATTCTTAACCAATTACTATAGTGCCATAAGACAAAAAAGATAAAGTAATAACTGGGAAATTTAAGTATCAGCAAGCTGGATGAGGGAGATTTTGTGGGGGTAATGGGCAAGTGGGAAGGAGACAGATGGTATCTTCATGATATCCCTGTAAAGACACCACAAATTAGACTGCGTATTCCACTCACTGTTCATAATGATAAAGAACAGCTTTTCCAAGCCCAGTGTCTCTCAGTTTATATCATTACTGAATGCGTGTAAATATGATTTTTAAATACTATTCATGAATAATACTGGCTGGTTCAATTGCTAAATCTTCCCTTTTAGGAAAAAGGAGAACAATATTCTTCCCCAGACAATTACTAGCACATGTCTCATGATATTTAAATCTGCATACAACTTGATAATAACTTTTGATTTATTAGCACCATTTGCAAGTGAATAAATATTGCTCAGTGGTGTGGCAGAATCCAAAAGTGTACTCAAGTCTACTTTTCTTGTTTTGTGGATTCTACTTGCTTTGCCATTGTGCCATGATGAGTTTTCATGTGAAAATGAAATAGTCTTAATTACTCCAAAGAAGTATTTAATTCTGAATTGTGTGGTGCAGGCCTGAATTTTGAGAGTTTAAATTGAATTGATCTTGCATCAACAAGGTAAAAAAAATATTGCTCTTTCTTCTCCATGGATCTACTGACAAAGAAATAGATTCATGGGGTAGATCCATATTACAAACTATATTGCTAATATAGTTGCCATTTAATACCCTTACTTTAGGAGACGATAATTTTAACAACTAGTTTCTCTCAAAATCCTGTGTTTATGTCAATGGATTCTTCCAAAAAGAACCTTCACAAGGAGTTCTCCGTCTCTCCCTTTCCCAGTACTTTATTGTAAAACATTCCCAATATTCCCCATTGGATGAGGCAAGTTGGAAAAGGAGGGCCTTAATACATTAATCATATTATACCCTTTGTCTCCTTAATCCCCTTAGCCAAGATCGTGCTCCAGGTCTCATTCACACCATTTGTTAGTCATTTGGAATGGGACTTCTTGTAATCGTTGTTGTTTTTTTTTTAATTTAAAAATATCACCCCTTTCATTTGTGCAAAAGTAAACTTTCTCACAATATTTCTGAGTTTCTCAGGATGGATATATCTATCTCTCTATCTATCTATATATATATATATAGATAGATAGATATAGATATAGATATATATAATCTCCCTCATCCAGCTTGCTGATACTTAAATTTCCCAGTTATTACTTTATCTTTTTTGTCTTATGGCACTATAGTAATTGGTTAAGAATATATATATATATACCTTATGGCACTATAGTAATTGGTTAAGAATATATATATACCTTTTCCTCACCAGATTAGCCTCCATGCTCAAAGCCTGTCCCACAACATCATGACATTATTTCTCAAGTAACGCTGTTCATTGGAGGTTTTCTGATTACCTTTACAAACATACACTCACACATTGCATTTCCCTTTGGGACAAATTTCAACAATATATATATTTTTTGCACAAGGTTGTCTAACAAACAATTTTTTTAAGGCTTATTGTACTAGGGTTTGGCTTCCTTGGATCTATGCCCTCAGCTTGGAATTCAATTTAAACTATGCAAATGAGGACCTCAACTAATGAACTTTTCTGTTTTGGGCTAAAATTCTTCAAATAGTATTTAAATATTTTAAATTTATAAATTCAAATTTAAAAATTAGGTAATATTATGTAATTTTTTTGAGATGGAGTCTCACTCTATTGCCCAGGCTGGAGTGCAGTGGCATGATAGCAGCTCACTGCAACCTCCTGCCTCCCAGGTTCAAGCAATCCTCCTGCTTCAGCCTCCCGAGTAGCTGTGATTACAGGTGCCCACCACCATGCCTGGCTAATTTTTGTATTTTTAGTAGAGGCAGGCTTTCACCATGTTGGCCAGGCTGGTCTTGAACTCCTGACCTCAAGTGATCCGCTTGCCTTAGCCTCCCAAAGTGCTGGGATTACAGGCATGAGCCACCACATCTAGCCTAAATATTTTTAAAGTGTCTTCAAAGCAAACGATTTTGCCATAACAAGAAATCCCTCAAGCTCATTAAGACAAATACTACATTTTATTGATTTCTAAAGGATAAAAAGAACTTTCAGGTCCATTTAATGCAATTTCACTTTGACATATAGCTGTTTGTCTTCTGGTGTCCATGTTATGAACTTTCACTGACATTGAAGAGCCAAGTCTATTATTATATAATATATGTACTATATGGGATCAGGATAAACCAAGTTGCAGTGAAACTGCTCCCTAATCATATGTCTTTTGTTTTTCTCTAAAACATATAAATTGAATATATCACAATGGTGTCTAAACGTTTTCTGAAGACATTCTGATAGAAAAAAAAAAGTCACCCTATTAGTTTTTATTTACATCTTAAATTGAGAGCTTTTAACTTTTTTCATTTTTATTTGGCTGTTTGCATTTTGCCACCAATATCACTTTCTATATGAACTATTTGGTCACTTGGCTGTTAGCAGTGTGGTGACAGCAATTTTATGAGGAAATTATGGGTCGTGATAACCCCCATTGTATATGAATACCTACACATGGCTAGCTAGCTGGCCTTGGGAAGTGAAATAAGAGACTTAGGTTTGTCAATGAGAACATCCATTTAAGGATAAGCACATTTATGTAAATGGGTGCTATGTGTTTTCTACATTCTGGTTAATACCCTGGTCCTCTTGGGTAAAGAAGTTTCCCTTAATTTTCAAAGCCTGATTCATTCATTCTTAATTTAGTATCTTGGACTTCTTTGGAATAAATATTATCATTATTGTTTTGTATTTTTATCTAGAAACTCATGCCATATTTTTCTTTCAGTTACCTATGCCCAGTGATAGGGAGATCAGTACTTGAAAGGGTTTGGGTGAGTATAGGTTGAGAAGAGTCAAGTTGAAGGAGCAGTGCTTATATGTTTGATGGCATTCAGACTGGTCTCTGATCTTTAATCTGCCCACTCATAGTTCCTTACTTCTAGATACTCCTTCTGCTCTTTCTCTGCAGGTGCCAAAAAATGAGTTGTCAGGGACAAGAGGTGAAAAATCTGTGTTATTGGGAAAAATCTCTCTCTCTCTCTTTCTCTCTGTCTCTCTCACATCTCTCTTCTCTCTCAAACCCTGAATAATATTGAACCTGTAAGTTCTCACCTAGTGCAGTCCTTAAAATACTATTGTATTATTGTATTTATTTTGTTTTATAGTTTGTCAACTTTAAAATGGCCCTATTTCTCAGCAATGTATACATTCATAGCAGGAACATCACATGTATAGGCCTCTATAATGTGAACTGAAAGGTGTGGAATCCCTCCCTGACCCCAATTTTTCTCTAGTCGGCCTGGGCCAGTTTCTGAAATTCCCACCAACAGATTATCTTTAAATCCTTTGGATTAAGTCTTTTTTGAAATCTTTTGCTAAAATATACCTGGGGGTTAATAAACCATCCTGAGACTTTAATTCTCTAGCTTAACTGAATTTATCAGATTATATCTCATAGAAAACAGGCTACTTAAAGGAATGGAGCATAGGATAAGGAAGTTTTTAACAGTAAAAACTGGAGGAGTAAAATATATTGAATATTTCTGGGGTTTGGGGAGCAAACTGGAAACCCAGGTTGGATAATCCTAATAATTTTGTCAATTCATTCTAATTCAAATCACACCCAAATAGGCTAATTCTGTTTGTCTGGAAGAATATTGCATTAAAAATTGCCCATCTCAATGGCTTCTACATTATTGATGTTGCTGTTCTTACTTGACATTTTTTTCCTCTATTCTCATTTTGAAAACCATGTTGGGGGTCTTTACTGCTAGATTTTTTCTCCCTCTTCTCAAAAAACTCAGTTGGATTCTCACCTGAAGGCCATTTAAATCTCCCCAAATGGTTTCTAATTTTGTATAGGAAGATGAGGTTGGAATTTGTTTATGGATAGGTTAAGGCACTCAGATAGAAACTGAGAAAACTTATTTTACTCTGTTTTAGAAAGCTACCTTTTGGACATTTTAAAAAGCATTCATGGACTAATAGTGATTCTTAATTTTTTCTTTTCCTCTCAAACAAAAGAAATTTGATCTGTCTGCTAGTCTCTTAATTCACTGAAGTGAAAAGCTATAGGAGAGCTTAACTACCTCTGTTCAAAGGTTAACATTTTCCCCCTAATCAATAGACTTTACAATAATCAGGCTTACATTGTAGTTTCTAATTTCTCACCTTTCAGGTCATGGCAGTCTCCTTCCAAAGCTTCTTGGGTGGCACTTTTAATGACGGTTGATAAATGAGAGTAAGTGGTCAAAAAGGGGAAGAAGCAAGTTGAAAAACAGAGTGCTAACTGGGAGGGGTACTTTTTACAAGAAATAGAATGTAATATAATGGAAAGAGAGAAGGACATGGACATTCTAGAAATAACTTCTAAAGGATTTTCTATTTAGCTTTGAGTTTATTGTTGGTAATTATATCACTTGACTCATGGGTTATTGTGGGAATTAAAAGAGAATGTATTTAAAAGCATTTTGTAATAAAGAATCACATAAAATTTTTTTTCCTTGAGTCTTTACTGCTCACTTTTTTTATTTTATTGTATTGTTATACTTTAAGCTCTAGAGTACATGTGCACAACGTGCAGATTTGTTACATAGGTATACATGTGTCATGTTGGTTTGCTGCACCCATTAACTCGTCATTTACATTACGTATTTCTCCTAATGCTATCCCTCCCCCAGCCCCCCACCCCATGACAGGCCCCGGTGTATGATGTTCCCCACCCTGTGACCAAGTGTTCTCATTGTTCAATTCCTACCTATGAGTGGGAACATGCAGTGTTTGGTTTTCTGTCCTTGTGATAGTTTGCTGAGAATGATGGTTTCCACCTTCATCCATGTCCCTGCAAAGGACATGAACTCATCTTTTTTATGGCTGCATAGTATTCCATGGTATATATGTATCACATTTTCTTAATCCAGTCTATTGATGGACACTTGGGTTGGTTCTAAATCTTTGCTATTGAGAATCACACAAATATTATTCTAAAAGTAAGTCTTTCAGTCTCCTTCCTCTGTCTCTGTCTCTCTCTTTCTCAAGAGGCTAGAGAAAAACTTCATGGTTCTTTCGTTTTGGCTGAGAATTTTTCAGCGTGAGCATTGGTTCTGTAGTCAGGCTGTCTTGGATTTGAATCTGAATTCTGTCACTTTATAGCTGTGTATTATCACTGGACCGGAGATTTAATGTCTGTGGGCCTTAGTTTCTTCTCCCATAAAACAAAGACAATATCTGCCTAACAGGAGTATTAAGAGAATTAAATAAGATGATATATGAAAAGCCATGCACAGTGCTTGAAACATAGTAGGTACTTAATACAGCGTACACTGGTCCCATTATAGGTGACTATTAAAAGCACAAAGAAAACTTTGTCTAAGTAGAACATCTACTTTGTCCTACTTATCAAATCCCATCTTTTCAAAATGGCAAGTTCTCCTAATTACCTTTGTCTGGATTTTATGTTTTGGTTATAATGATGACTACAAAGGCAAGTAAATTTACACTGGAATCTGCAGCGTTGTTAAGTCTTCCTTGTGAGTCACTTGTGAACTGCACACTTGTTGGAAGAAAATGACTTTGACAGTTCTTTGGTTAAGATTATAGGAACTACGGTGCACCCCTATGGAAAGCTTCCAAATAAATGCATTGGAACTTCTGATAACCTTTTCTCGACATGCTGACATTTCTGTTGGCTTTGAATAGCTCTTGATATTTTAATGCATTTAGGCAGAGTTGATAGGCCATTTCCTAGCAAAGTGGGACTTAGCTACAACAAAGCTTGGGGCTTTCCATATGTGGGCCTTAAAATATTAATTATCTTTCAAGGTTTAGTTTTAAAATGCTTGACAGGCACATAAATTTGCTGATATCACCTCACCTGTAATTATAATTCAGAAGTGAGGTTTTCATGTCTTAGTTATATCGTTTTCCAAGTACCCTGTTTATACTCAAGATTTCTTGTCTTTTAGAACCCTCACCTATGCTCTGCCAGAATTAAGGAGCTGTCAAAATTCTACTAAAAACAGTCTTATTACTAATGTGGGGCAAAGAGTAAAGAACACGTCATAGAAGTTATAGGCAAAGCTAAGACTTCTTACATTGTAGCCCAATTATAAACATTTTTCTGTGATGCTTATAAACGTTAGAAATTTATATATCAATCCAGCTTTCAAAGATAAATTTGAGGGCTTCTGCAAACAAGTAAGTGGAGATGGGAAACTTAACATGCAGGAGTATATAGGCAGATTGATTAGGGGGCTTTAAAATTTTTCCCCTTTAAAATGTCCCAAGGAATTTCCAGAGACCTTTATTCTCTAAAAAGGATCCTGTCAGGTTTAACCAGAACTGAGGAATCATTTAGGCCCCAGACCATGCTCACTGGGTACAACAGTGGACATATTTTAGGTTGAATGGACTTTATATGGGGGTAAAAGTAACATGAGTGAGGTTTTTTTCATTTTTCCTTCCTTCTGTCACTAGATGTGATGTGTTCCCTACTGTCATAGGAGGGTCATGCAGAGGAAAAAAAAGAATGGGAGGAAGATAAGGCAAAGGAAAGGTAGATAAAATAAGTCAGAGAATGGAGAAAATATCAAGATAGAACTATGCAGGGTGTCACAATGGGATCTGGGAGGCAAAAGGAAATGAAAGTTGGAACCAGGAACCTTAAGAGACCAGAATGGTTTGAAGCATCTAGGTGGCAAGGGGTTAGTTAGTTTAGAAAAGGATCTGGGAATTTGATCTCATTAGAGAACTATAATTTCACTTTCTTTGTGAAAACCAATTTTAAGTACTAGTTTTTGCTATTTGGTTACAAAGATGACTCTAACATTTTACAGGACAAGACTCATGTACCGAAATCATTTTTCTCTTTTCCCAGATGCCCACTCTGCTGAGTCTTTTAGGGCAGCTGTTTAGTTAATCAAGGTCATAGGTATTTCATCGATAGACATTTATTTCTTTCTCATTGCATTTGTCTGTGCAAATTGTCAATGTGTCAGTTTAAATATCCTGATCAGCTTATAGAGAATAAACCCCATTCCACCCCAAGGCAATTGGGATGCATACTATCACTGTACATTTGGGAATAAAAAAGTAAGTCATGTATGCTACTCTCAAATTTACAATCCATCTGATATTCTACCAGTCAATTAGCAGCTTGTAGAAGCTCCTTGGTTTCTCAGTTCTTTTTTGGCTAGGTTAGGACATAATAATATGCCAAAATCACAATACTTATACAATGGCTGACATTTATGCAAGATCTCACAATCATCTGCATGGAAGCTTGAGGCACTTGACCCTCATAGAGGTTAGATTAGAGTGATTGACACTCTTCCAGCAGCGTTGTTCCATCCCTTATCTCCTTTCTTCTCTCCATCCAATCTAATTGGTTTTGTAACTCTGAAAATATTACTTAACAGAGACTGAGTCTCAACATCCTAATTTGTATAATGGGGTAATATTATTTACCTTACAGGGTAATGATGATAACTGATGAGACAAATGTATAAAATGTCTTTGGTAGAAACCATGAGTTGTTCCCCAATATTCTGTACTACCTTTATTTCTTAATAGTAAAATGATTAATTTTATCTTGGCCCATGGCCACCTGGAATAAATACTTTATTTTTCTTGCTCTTTTGCATTTGGGTATGACCACGCAATTAAGCTCTGACCAATGGATATCAGGTGGCAGAGGCAAGAAACTGGGGGGCAACTCCAAGCAAAGAACTGAATCCTGCCAACTGTTATGTGAGTAAGCTTGGAAGCAGACTGGTCCCCAGCCAAGCCTTCACATGAGACCACGGCCTCAGCCAACACCTTGAATGCAGCCTTGTGAGAGCTTGTGAGACAGAAGATGCAGCTAAGCCATGCTCAGATTCCTGATGCACATAAAAGCTGCTTAATTTTAGAGTACTTTATTACACAGCAATAGGTAATACAGGGATAAATATGGCAGTGGAACATATGACTTTCTGAAAGTGTCCTTCAATAGAAAGGGTGTGCCCTTCTTCTGTTCCTTCCTCTTGATATCTATATTAAGGCTATAATGGCTGGAACCCCAACAGCCATTTTGAACCACAGAGCAGAGCAACAGGTAAAAAGTAACCTGAGTTCCTGAGATTATTATGTACAATACCATCCTGGATCACCTACACCTACCTTTACAACTTTGGGTTTTTTGGTCACTTAAAGACAAGTCTAGTCCTATCTAACAATTGTGTCTAATATTACTGTTAACATCATATAAATATTTTTTAAAACACTAGCTTTCTTTCTACCCCAGCATCATGGAAGAATAAAAACTAATACAAAATATCTTGTGGTATACTCCTTGTATTTCAGGAATATGTAGTCTAATTTCAAAATGCTTTTAATGGTTTAGCTAAATTTTTCTCACTAAACTCCATCTCCAGCAGACTCTCCTTACTTAAATATATGCAATTCTCTAAAGAATGCTGAATTGTTTTTGGTGATGGGAAACATTTATTTTGTGATGGCAATGTTCACTCCTACTTCTATCCATTGGTGAGAAAATTGAAGCTTTATACATTTTTTTCTTTTTAAGTAAGAAATTTACATATATAATAAGTTCTGGTTTTGTTACTGGCAAGTTGTATAAACTTGCCCAAGTTGTTTACTACCTTGGAGCCTCAGTCTCTCAATTGGCAAGAGAGGAATAATTATATTACCTTCCTCCTAGTGTAGGCTAAATGAGATAATACAACAAAAATATTTAACATAGAGCTCTACATAAGTAATTGCTCCATAAATGGTGACTGCAATTATATTTTTGAAATGTTATTATTAATACATTTATCTACAGCAAAGATATCATGTTGATTCTGGCCTTCTTTGGTTCTATTAATATGTTGGCTTTGAAGTTCTCTGGAGATAATGCCTGAACCTGAAAAAAATTAGTTTTAAATTGAAATTCTCAGACACCAAGGCAGACTAAGAGGGTAGATAATTTTTTTTGTCTGGGGGAGGGCCTTTCCAGGCATCCCTCACATTCTTCTCTATGCAGGGAGTGACCTTTATTCTTATATCTGTGGCAGGCTCAATAATGACAACAGTTGATAATCTTCCTTTTCTTGAATAACTTCACAGCTGAATACTCTCCCCACCTACTACAAGTTTCTTCAGTCCTCCATTATGTGATTCTTAGCTGTTCAAGAAGCTCTTCCTTAAGTTTTGATTTGCATAAATGGACTCACAGAAAGACCTAGATACCTGGAAATTTTTTCGCTAGTTGACTGCTAGTATCATTTGCAGCTATACTAGATATATATTAAGGACAAAATGTTGCCCAGACTTTGGTCTGTCCTGTGGATTTTATGCTGCTTTTTGCCAAGGGGGTCATCTGTTGGGATAATTAGTTTGGACAAATGCTTGCTGATCTAGTTTTCTGGAACTCAGGGCTACTCATATACTCCAGTCCCAGGTTCATATGAATTTTTCTATGCTGCTCACCCAGCTGCTTTGGTTTGCCAGAGACTGTTCAATACTAGAATTTTCATACAAAGCTCTGCTCTCTACCCCACCCAAGAAGCTTAGTTCCCTCAGGGATGCGATCAGAATTGAAATCACTGGAAAAATATTGTAGCTCTACTTGATAAAGAAATCCTGAGCTGGCCCCAGGGTTTAGCAAGCTCAGATATTCCATAAAAATGAGCTTTTGGGCTGGGCGCGGTGGCTCACGCCTGTAATCCCAGCACTTTGGGAGAACGAGACAGGCGGATCACGAGGTCAGGAGATGGAGACCCTCCTGGCTAACACGGTGAAACCTCGTCTCTACTAAAAATACAAAAAATTAGCCGGGCGTGGTGGCGGGTGCCTGTAGTCCCAGCTACTCCGGGGGCTGAGGCAGGAGAATGGCGTGAACCTGGGAGGCGGAGCTTGCAGTGAGCCGAGATTGCGCCACTGCACTCCAGCCTGGGCAGCAGAGCGAGATTCCGTCTAAAAAATAAAACGAAAAAAAAAAAAAAGCAAATAACATCTATAAGCTTTAATGTTAATGAAGAAATACATCTCTCATTGAAGAAAAATATGTTCTAACTTGTCATCATGAGAGTTTAGTGTTTTTTTTTTTTTCTACTAGTGTGGTTAGATCATCGAGCTGCACAATTTCACCACTTAGTCTCCTTGTGAACATTTGGGTTAAGGATACATATCTGTGTGTGTGTGTGTGTGTGTAGTGTGTCTGTGTGTGTATAAATAAATACATAGTTTTTTTAAAGGATTATATTTGTGACTTATTGATCATCCTAGTTTTAACCAATGTTGCTAACTGTCCATGAATTTTAAAGCTCTAGGAAGAGAAAAATCAATGTTTTCCAAGTTGATATGATAGCCCAGAAAAGTTGTCTTAAAGTAGATGTTCTCTATTGTATTGTGGAAAATTCTACCTTGTTCACAGACACTAGGATAATCAAAATTTTTAAAAACTAAAAATAACAAGTGTTGGCAAGGATATGAAGAATTTGGAATCTTCATACATTTCTAGTAAGAAAGTAAAATGGTGCAGCCACCGTGAAAGACAGTTGGACAATCCCTCAAAAAGTTGATCATAGAATTAACGTATGACCCAGAAATTCCACTCCTAGGTATGTATCTAAAAGAATTGAAAACAAGTATTCAAACAAAACCTGTATATGAATGTGCATAGCAGCACTATTCACAATAGCCAAAATGTGGAAATAATCCACATGTCCATTAACTGATGAGTGGATAAACAAAATGTGCTATATTCATACAATGGAATACTACCCAGACATAAAAATAAATGGAATACTGACAGAAGCTACCACATTGTGACCCTCAAAATTGTTATGCAAATGAAATAAGCCAGTCATAAATGTCACATATTATATGACTCCATTTATATAAACTATCCAGAATAGGTAAACTCATATAGACAGCAGATTGGTGGTTTCCAAAAGCCTGGGGAAGGAGGGAAGTAGGAGTAACTTCTTAATGGTTGCGTGGTTTTCTTTTGGGTGCTGAAAATATTTTGGAGCTAGATAAAAGTGTTGGTTGTAAAATGTTGCGAATGTACAAAATGCCACTGAGTTGTACACTTTAAAATTATTAATTTTATTTTATGTAAATTTCACCTCAAAAAATGTAAAAAATCTTATTGGTTTAGTAAGGAAGTCTCCTGGCTTCCTTAAAAGGTAGTAGGCAATCACTATTCATGCTGTTTTCATGGAAATCTGTGTTTCAGCCGTGAGGTTGACATTTTGCATTTCTGAGAAAAATTGGGTTTAGAGAGATAATATATAGAAAAAGACCTCTTTAAGGCATATATTTTTGAAAAGTAGTCTTGTCCATTTTTCAGCCCAATATCAAGTTAAAAGATTCCTTGAAGTTCATCTAGGTCAAACTACTCCCTTATGATAACTCTCTTGGGTATCATAGATCATGGCCATTGAAAATCAATGGGTCTAAGTGAAAGATTAAATTTTTTCCATTTAACTTGTTACATGTTATGCTCCAGTAACAATATCCCATTTGTAGTTCCTCAGACATGCATGTTATTTCATTTCTTGATCCGTTTTTATCTTCTGTCTACTTTGCTTGGAATGCCCTTCTTACTCTTGGCTATTTAGCAAACTTCCACTCCTCTTTCATATCCTAAGTCAGTGTCACCTCCTTAAGCTGACTTACTTCTTCCTTCCTCTGTTCTACCTGATATTTTATACATCTGTTTCTTAATGTGTTTAGAACAATTATAATTATAACTACATGCTTGCATGTCTATTTTCCCCACTAGACTTTGAGTTTTTGAAGAATAAGATCCATATCAATTTTACTCTTGGCTATGTTTCTAGAGCATAGAAAAGTGCAGAGCCTATAAGACGAACTGAGAAAAGTTTGTTGAGGCACTTAATTATACAAAAGACAGTATAATATTGACTTTCTTGGCATTAGGAGAATAATGAAAAGACCCTCGGAAACCCGGGGATATCTGAGGGTGATTTCAGCTGCCATAGAATTATTTTTGAGAATTTTATCCACAAGGAATCCTGTCTCAAAGCCTCAGTCATTTATCTGTTCCCAAGATATAATGTCTCTACTGTTTTGTTCCCAGCCTCTCCATTTGAGAAAGGTTCCTGATTATTTTTGCTGGCAAAAGTATTTCCTGTAGATGCTCTTAATGTAAAATACAGCATTCTGAGATCATGGGATCTACACTGAAGAATTTTTTTTTTATTTTTACTTGTATCTGCTGCCATGGCTCAATTGTTCTGAAGACTTGGACACTTTTTTGTAACCTGATTTTCTCCAAAAAAGACAACTCCCTCATCCCTAGAGCCCTTGAAAGTCTCTAGAAGCTTTAGCAAGGCAGATGAGTCCGCCAACTTCAGCACTCTGCCAGTTTCCATCATGTACATGTTTTTAACCCTCAGGGTAGAGTGAATGCCTGGAGATATTCTTTCATAACATTTATTTGGCAAGAAAAATAGAAAAAAAATGATAGCAGCCAAGGGTCACAGTTTCTACATTCTGCAAGAATATCTTTAAGCATATTCTGCTTTTATTTTTGCAGAGTAAAAAGCACATAACTTTGTGACAACGCCTCACATTATCATTTTTTTGCTTTGTTACTGGTCTGGGGCTATCACAGCCATAATTCTAGACTGCTCACATTTTTTCATTTAAAAGTGTTAAATTATATCCCCTACCTTCCTTTTTCCTAAGCATCCCTCTAACTACATTCAGTTTTCAAATTCTGTAAAGGAGATACTTTTAATTTGGGGACCACTTTTAATGGCACCCATAGATGGGCTTCTGAAGATACACAAACCCCTTCAGATTGTGAGCTGAGCAAAATTATGTACATTTTTATATGTGTGCCTTTATTTCTGAAAAATAAGATCTATAAATTTTAGCAGTTCTCAAAGTAGTCCAAAAGTGTGTTCAAAAGTATTATGACATATAAACCTAAGCAGATATGCTTTAAGGGAACTCTTCAGATAATAAAGTAAGGGTCTGTGACTCAAAAAGAATTTTCCTCTTAAGAGGGATGTCTCTTTGTTTAGGGAGTGAGATCTTTGTTTAGGGAATGAGATTCTCATGAAGTGAGATTAGAACTTTCTGGAATGTAAAAATTGGTTTTGGGATTGAACCCTTATACCTTGATATTGAATCTCCTTATTCAAGCTGCTGAAACCTACAGACCACTAGCTGAGCTGTTGGAATCACATAAAAATCACCAGTTGTAGCTCCTAAACGAGAAACAGCAAAGGAACTGTTGCTGGACTTATAAATCTTTTTCAAATATTTGAGGTCCAGTTGTTATTTGTAGGTTGCCGGAGAAAATGTTCCAGCATATTAATATCTGTAAATTTATATGTGTAAACCTGTGTACATTTCTTTATCAATCTGCATTTATTCAGCACTCTAAGATGATTTACACCCTCCCAGTCACTGAAAATCCTGAGGACAGAGTGTTACACATACTCTCAATTATTTATGCATAAAAATATGAGGTTTGGCTATTGGACCCACTGACATAGCTAAACATTTTTGGCCTCCTCACAAGGTAAAGAGTGGAGATGTGGTGGTTTGTGGACTTACATTCCATAGTCTGCATTGGTCTGTGGGGGAAGTGAAGAGTGGGGATAAAAAGAGCTCCTTCAACTTCTCAAGGTTGACTGAGAACTAAATTCTCAGAAACAGGGTTTCATCCTTTGAGGCACAATATCAGAATTGGGGTATTTTCAGGTTTTGTCAACTTGGAACTCTCATTTCTGCCCTTAAGTAATCTCCTTTCCCAATATTGTTCGCAATACATATGCTTGGTTTGGCTTAATGGGAGGAGGTTACATATGAAGTGCTTATGTTTCCCAGTTGGTATTCTTATATCAACATTCACCATTCACCTATACTTTATAGACTTTCTGCTCTTCTACATTTTATTTCTTGTCTAGCATTACTAAAAGCAGGGGCCATGACTTATACTTTGGAATCGTGCATATCTGGCACAATGCTCAATATATAATATATACTCAATATCTACTGATTATTTTAATTTTCATGTTAACTAGTGATTTCTGGCCTTTAGTGACTTCAAATAATATCTCTAACTCCTAGAGGTGGGGAGGTTGGATTTTCATTTAAAGGTATACAGCCAAAGAAAAGAGTTCATTGGTCAGATGTGGCTTTGGAGAGACAAATTTGGCCATTCTCTTCTTAGTGGTGGTCAACTAAGTTTGGATCTAGTTAGAGTGGACATGACTCTTGTTAGACTGGACAAGATTCTTGTTAGACTGGACAAAACTGGAAGCTTCCAGGACATACTTTTATTTACACAAGCATAACATATGACCCTTCTAATGGGTACATTAAGACACAGAAAAATAATGCAGTTTCCAAAATGGTTCCACGTGGTAAGTTCAGTGTTGTTTAATTCAAGTCCATTTGGGGGTGTGCAAGAAAGTTTTACATAAGGGTAAGTCAGATAAACTCTACTTATGACAAGCTCTTCTCTTCTAGGAGTTTATTTGCCATACATTAGAATGTAATCTCTATAGGGCATGTATTTGTATTTTTTTATTCACTTCAGTACCCCAATAACTAGAACAGTGCCTGGTAGAGAGGGTTCCCAGTAAAACTTTCCAAGTAGACACAATCAATGAATAAGAGCTTACTGAGCAGCAACCATGTGGTTAATAAAGTGGTAAGTTCTCTGAAGATACAAAGAAAACTTTTAAAATGGAGAAGTCATTATTATTCATAAGTTTAGAATCCACCTGAGATGAAATGAACAGATAACAAAGCAATTGCACGCTAAAGTACCCAGACCAAGAATAGAAAGATTTAAGTTCTCTTTCTCACTTTGCTATTAATCAGCTGGGTTAGCTTGGAAAAGTCACTTTTTTAGGAGCATTAATATTTTCTCATTTGGAAAACTGAGTAGACAAACTTAGATACTGAACATATGATAATTCTATGTTTACAAATGCAGAGGAACAATAAACACAGTGGGCTGTAATAGTAAAAGAATGTGACAGGTAAAAGATGGACCAGAACTTATACGTTTTAGAGAACTGGGCAAAATAAGGTTGCCTAAAAGGAGGAGTTCAGGTAGCAGGAGGTACAAAGAGAGAAGAGATTTGGACCCAATGCAGTCAAATATAAAGTGTGTATGTGTGCATAGTGCTTAGAACAGTGACTGGCACACAATCAACTTGATATATGCCTAAACTATGAAATGTGTATGGGGGAGGGGAGTGGGGAGAAAGGAGAGGAGGGAGAGGGGAGAGGAGGAGGGAGAGAAAGGAGAGAGGAGAGGAACAGATAGAAATAAAAGTCAAGTAGAAAGATGGGTCTGACAGTAGTGGTCAGGGTGAATTAGAAGACAAAACAGCTAGATAGATAATTTCAGTGATCTGAGCAGTCAGGAGCTACAATAATATATATGAATTGGAAATATTCTTACATATCAGTTATTTTAGCCTCACACTTAAACTCGAAATCCTTTCTGCATTCTTCCAGTCAGTCTCTGACGGTTTGCAGTGACAAAGTGTAGGTTTTTCAAGGCAGCATATTGGTTTATGGGTAGTTTGTGTCCTTAGACAGAACTTTCTGATCCTGAGCCTAAATTTGCCTTCTTGGTGACTTCCATTCATTATCCTGGTTCACCCCTTGGGGCCACACTGATTATGTCTAATTTTACTTTAACGTCACATTTTGGCTAAATTTTCTCTTTTTCAGGAAAAATATTTTCAATTCATTCAATCATTTATTCCATGGCATGATTTCAGATACTTCACCATCTGGACCATCTTCTTCTGAAATCTCTCTAGACTGGTAAAGTTCCTATTAGAATGTGGGTGCCTAGAAATGAACACAGCCTACCAGATGTGGTCTGACTAGTGCCAAGCTCCTCCCTTGAACTGGGCATTGTACTTGTATTGCTCTGTTCTAACACTGCATTTGCTTTCTAGGCAGCTACATCACACTGTTGACTCATTTCAACTTGTAATTGCCTTTAAACCAGAACTATATGATGGCTTGTTAACCTGGTAAACTTCCTCTTTATTATCTTGGCCTTTCAGATCTGATAAGTTCTTTCTGAGTGGAAAATTCAGGGAGCTTGGCAGGTTGAAAAACTACTTATTTCTTTAAAATATATAGGGTTGCTATTATTTTGGGGGACAGGTGAGTGCTGAGGTACAGTCACAACTCACTAATAATTCTGAGAAGTTGGAGGGTCTATTTACTGAATTAGTGAAAAGTCTGAATCACATTCTAATTTGAAAGAGAATGTTCTTTAATATAAACATATTAATTGGAATAAAGACTGTGATGATGTTTTCAAGGAAAAAACATGCTTGACCAGCTATAATGAATAGGCATGATGAGCAGCACCCTTCCTTGTATACATTTCGTGGTTAAAATCCTTTAAAACTGTCCTTGTAATGCTCAATGTTGGCCATTAATTTGTTGAGCCAACTTTTTTTTCCTCTATACAGCAGAGAATACAAATAATAGCTGACACTTTCACAGCATCTACTATATATACAAGGCTCTCTTCTGAGCACTTTATGTACTTAATCTTCTTAATAATCCTATGAAGTAGATGCTACTGTTATCCTCATCTTCCTTATTCCTATTTTACCACTGAGAAAACTGAGACACTGAGAGCTTTAAGTAATTTACCCAAAGTGAAATAGACAGTAAAAATAAGTGCAGAATTTGAATTCAGGAAGTCTGGCTGTAGAGTTGGTGCTCAAAGCACCTCTCATATCCAAACACTCATCATCTTAGTCAGAATAGTAGAATTCAAAAATGTCTCCAACTTGCTTTAGCTGCAGACCAAATTTAAGGGTGAGTTAAGCTCCCATATTACAGACTAATATCTCTTCTCTCCTGCAAATGATAATGATTATGCAGGAAGAGATTTCACAATTGATTCTACTCCCTTTGCATATGTAGTGTATTTGGTTAAGGGTTTGGGACCTTGCAGATAGATCTATGTGACATAAAGATGTTTGAAAGGATTTAACATTTTATGAATTGGCAAGACATTGTCTGCCCTCCACCTGAAAAGGTAGATGGATGGACGAACACTTTAAGAATTGAGTCTGGCCAGGCCCGGTGGCTCCCACCTGAATTCCCAACACTTTGGGAGGCCAAGGCAGGCAGATTGCTTGAGCTCAGGAGATCGAGACCAGCCTGGGAAACATGGTGAAACCTTGTCTTTACAAAAAAGTATAGGCTAATGCAAAAAAATTAGCCTGGCATGAAGGCATGCACCTGTAGCCCCAGCTACTCAGGTGGCTGAGGCTGGAGGATCGCTTGAGCCCAGGAGGTCGAGGCTGCAGTGAGCGAGCCATACTTTTCCCATTGCATGCTAGTCTTGGTGACAGAGGTCTGAACTTTTATTTCCTAAGAGGATATGACCTCAATTAAATGTACAAGGAGTTAAATCTGAAATAATACATGTAAATCTCTTTTTATGTTTATGAAATATTTGCTACCTGCAAACCAACAGAGAAAGTTAACTATAGGAATATGCAAAATTATGTGAGCCATAATCTTGCCATTGCAATCTAGCCTTGGTGTCAGAGGGAGACCCTGTCTAAAAAAAAAAAAAAATCCAGTCTATGATGAAGATGAAGATAGTGGAAAGAGTATGGAATCCTGGATTCTAGTTTCGGCTGTCACTAATATGACTTAATATTTCTGAGTCTCAGTTTCCCCACCTTTAAGAGGACTAGATGATCTTTCAGAGCCCTTCCAAATCTAACATTCCATGTTTTAAGAGAGTAAAGGAAACCAATGGTGAAGAAGGAGAGAAAAAGTTTAAAGAACTTTCATGGATGAAGAAATAAATTCAAGCCTTGGCTTTACCATTTTTAATTATCTTTCGATTGTGGCTGAAATTGAAAAGTAAAGAGGGAGATCAATGACCCTCATCCTCCACTACGTGGCTCAGAACTGGGTTTGTGCACATTAGAGGACAGGAAAAGAAAGAAAGAAAAAGAAATCTTTCAAACCGAGAAAGCTAATTTCATGTGAATTGGCATCAGTGCAAAATAAATTAGATGAATAGTTTACAGTATATCTCTCATAATAATCTGGCTTGTCTTGAAACATTGAGCTTTTTAAACAAATTTTACTGCCTGGCCTATGGCTTTGTGGTTCCATCATGTTCAAGAAAAAAATGCTGACAACTTGTTTTCTGTTTCCACTGGCAGCATTACTGTTTTTAAATTGAAATGATAAATGGTTGGTTATGGTGCAATGGCTGAGCTTTGAATTCTATAGTGATATTCTATATTTCTCTTTAATGCACACACTTTTATTTCTAGGTAGATTTCCACTGTGTTAAGAAAATGCTCATCATGTCATAATTGTAATCAGCAACCTATTACATGAATTTTGGTCCTAATATTTAAAAAAAGATACATCCTAATTTAGGCTTCTCTTTATTACCTAGGAGCGCTTTTGAGAAGACCAGAGGACTCTGAGTAGAAAATTCTTCTTTGTTTTTTTCTACTTGGGGAAACCCAGGTGTGCTGACTATTTTCCTCATTTATTTTTATCCATGCCTTTTGAAGCATTTGAGAACAGTTGATTTGTATTTTCTCCACATACCCTTGCCAAAGACAGTGACAGAGACCTGGAAAGACTCACTTTGATCTGAAGGTAGTTTTGCTTGCCATGTGCTTGTGCAATTGAGTAATAGCTGATAATCAAAACCAACTCCCCAAACCTGAGCTTAGTCTTTGACGCCTTATTTGAGGCTTTGGGAAAAAGCCTAAACCTTTATATTTTTATCTGTCAAATGAGCTTATCCAGGTCCCAAAGAACACTATACTCAATGATTTTTAACCACTGTGGAAGATGGGGCAATCACAAACAGTTGCTATTTGTGTTAAAATGTTGCATATATTAACAAAATTATTCAGAGATGAAGCTTAATTAGGATGCCTACGACTCCTCTTGGTGCCTGCCTAACTTCTGCTCCTAACCTCAGCATATTCCTAACATTCCCCATGTGCCAAGTGTGTTTTTGAATTTTTGAATCCCTCCTACTTTCTGTTTCTATCTCCTTCTACCTTTATCAAGACATAACCACGAGTTGCTTCATAATTGTAGGTTTCTGTACTCCATGTCACCATCTGGTATTTGATCAAGTCACTTGGTCTCTGGGCCTCAGGTTTCCTAAAGTAAAATGAAGGAATTGAAATAGATGGCCTTGAAGTTCCCATTCATTTCTAAAATTGCATGAGTTAATATCTACATTAATGTGTTATCTAGAAAATGTGCTTCCCTTCCTGATAGAGTAGTTTGGTGGAATCATAAAGGCTAGATTGTGGCAACTCCATGGGGACATCATGATTTAACCTAATTAATATGATTTTAGTACACTGGTGATAGGCATTTTGGGGACTGCCTTCCTCATGAATTTTGATTTCCTTCAAAATGTGCTCCATAAAAGGCTACCGATTTTGTGTATTCCTATAGTTAACTCTCTCTGTTGGTTTGCAGGTAGCAAATATTTCATAAACATAAAAAGAGATTTACATGTATTATTTCAGATTTAACTCCTTATACATTTAATTGAGGTCATATCCTCTTAGGAAATAAGCAATATTTCTGAGGAGTTTCTTTAGCAAACTTTCTTTTACTGTTGGTATCATCCCAGCCATACTTTCCCAGAGAATTCATTGTGAGCAACTCTTCCAAGATATTGTCTCACTCTAAAAGCAATCCCCTCTCACAAGCGCTACTCAAAGATCAGACGCTTCTTTAAATTAAAAAAAAAAAACTCCTCCTGAAATGCAGCTTATCTAGTGATATTATCAAAAAGCTTCCTAATCAACTTGTAGGCATTTTAAACTTCTATAACAAGAAACCAGTTTGATTTTACCCAGGTCGAGGAAAAAGAGAAACTATGGTGGTTTTTTTTTTCTTTTGGCTTCTCTTTCCTTTAAAACAAAGAACAAAACGACAAATCCAAATTTGAGACATCTGGATGTTTCCCATCATGTGGCTTAAACATCTGTATTTTTTCACTTCTCATCCAGATGTTTTGGTCTTATGTAAACCTAGCTAAAGTGAAGCAGAGTATCAAGCAATCATCTGGGGACTTTGATTAACATGGACAACAAATCTGAATAATCCATGTTCTGAGAGTCCTGGTTTTTGTCTAGCTCAGAACACATTACTAATGAGGTTAAAGTTACTGTAGGTTTGTTCCTTGAATGGGGGCAGTTAGCTGTGATCTTTTCCATGGCCACAAAATGCACCTCTAACCTCAGCCAGCTGTCTTGGAAAATGAGTGTCCTTGGTCATACAGGCAGTCATGCAAGAAACCTAACAACCAATCTCTACCAGTTGGAAAGTAAAATAAAATGTATTTCCTGTAGACAGTAGGTCAGCAGTGACATTTTTGTGTAAAATAATAATTGTAACAATAATTCTTACATAGCTCTCACTCTGTGCCAACAGTGTTCTAAGTACTTTTTACATACATTAACTTACAATGTTCACACTCCTGTGTATTATTGGTATATACATTTTACAAATGAGGAAATGGAGGCACAGAAAGGCTAATTTGCCCCACATAAAAATAGATGACATTTTAATCTTTTCTAGGTATTTTGCCACTCTATCAAGAAAGTTAAGGACTCTCAAGCTTTTGGATGCTTAGAAAATACATCAGAGGAGGACAGAAACTCAGATATCTCTGCATCCTGAATTCATTGGTGGAATTGCTACTGTGCCCAGTAAAGTAGGTTAATCTAATCCCTATTCTTTGACCTGATATGATAATTACAGGCATAAATTACCTTTTGAAAAAAAAAAGAAAGGCAATGTTTTTATTGGCAATGTCAGCATATAAAGTATGTATTTAAGAAAAATCACTATGTGGTTAGGAGCAATGAACTATGTTGGGTGGCCTCAAGGAACTAAATTGTATAAATGCTCTGAAGAAGAATGATTTGTGTGACTGGCAGAATGCTTAGGAAACTTTTATCTCCAACCACAAATTGACTTAGAATCCTAAAATGCTAGACCTAGACAGGATGTAGATAGATAATCTAATACACTATTTTCTTTCTTTTTAAAATGTTGCAAACAATAAAAAAGTTGCTTGCTGAAAGAAGCAAATGGAAAAAATAAACTCTCATATTTTTTAAGGATTGTAGGAATTTAAACTTGACCGTGATCCCAAATCCACTTCTCCATTTAATCCACAAATGAGATGTGAGCATCTACTCTGTGACCAGGACTATTACGGACGCTTGGACTATAGTAAGGAGTAAGATGAGACCACTGGTCTTCAGCAACTCTTCATCTATTCTGGCATTTTCCATTTCAGAAAGTAAAGGGGGCTGGGCCGGTGGTGCAGAACTGTAATCCCAGCACTTTGGGAGTCTGAGGCTGACAGGATCACGAGGTCAAGAGTTCGAGAGCAGCCTCACCAACTTGGTGAAACCCCGTCTCTACTAAAAATACAAAACTTAGCCGGGCGTTGTGGCACGTGCCTGTAATCCCAGCTACTCAGGAGGCTGAGGCAGGAGAATCACTTGAAGCCAGGAGGTGGAGGCTGCAGTGAGCTGAGATTACGCCACTGCACTCCAGCCTGTGCCACATGCCACAGAGTGAGACTCCATTTAAAAAAAAAAAAAAAAAAAGAAAAGAAAAGAAAGAAAGAAGACGTAAAGGCCCTCTTTCCTACAACTTTCCTGCCTAAATTGTGTTTCATCTTCTGGTGTTATGGAAAACAATTGCTCAGCATCTTAGTAACAGAGACTATGTTCATCAAATCCCACATCCTGCCTATTTCTCTCCCTCCTCAGATCTGCCTTTTTCTGAGTATCCAGGTCACCACCCTAGCTACATCATTTCTTACCTCACACCTGAACTATGATAACAGCATCTTAGCTGGTCTCCCTGTCTCCATTATCTCCCCTTATCTACTTTTTCCTGCATCTACTATCAGATGAATGCTTCACCACATTTCTCAGCCTTAGTTCTCTCTCTCTTTCTCTCAACAGGGTCTTGCTCTGTTGCACAGGCTGGAGTGCAGTGGCACGATCTCAGCTCACTGTAACCTCTGCCTCCCAAGCTCAAGTAATTCTCCCACTTCTGCCTCCTGGGTAGCTGAGACTACAAGCACACACCACCACTCCTGGCTAATTTTTGTATTTTTTTGGTGGAGACAGGGTTTTGCCATGTTGCCCAGGCTGTTCGCAAACTCCTGGACTCAAGTGATCAGCCCACCTTGGCCTCCCAAAGTGTTGGGATTTCAGGCATGAGCCACTGCACCTGGCTCTTATTTCTTATTATGTCCTCACACAGAGTCTGCTCTTGCCAACCAAATGTGCTTGCTATCAGCTAAATAAGACCGTCGTCTTATTCTTTGTTGAATCTTTCTTCTCATGTGCTATTCTCTGCACTTGAGAAATTCCTATTCTTCACCACTGTTGGATCTATTCCAAACTTTTATCTTGCTCCAGTCAGCACTGAATTGCCCCACCTCACTTATTAATTTTCCTACACTTAAATGTGTTTTATAAATACCCCCCACTTTCTTCATGTATATGATGTGTAAACTGCTTGAGCACAGGGACTTCAATTTTTTAAAGGATTTCTATTATACTTTATGCAGTGGCCAGTTCACAGTGGGCACTCAATAAATGCTGATTTACTTTAATACCATTTGGAGAAAATGTTGAGCAAACAGCAGTGAGCATTTGGAAAGACAAGTTAGATGAGTGTAGGTGACTTTACAAGTTCTGATCTCACAGTAATTAAATGGACTGCTGAATAAGCTTACATTTCCTGTGGCTGAATCCAGTTCTAAACCAAGAGAAGTTTGATGTAAGAGTTTGAAGTGAATGATTATTGTTTATCAAACTACTCCATACATTCATCAGAAAGCCTTAATGCTCAACACTGTGATCTCCTATCAGACATAGCAGAACAAAAATGCATGAGTAATAGAGAAATTGAAGCCAGACCATTTTCAACATCAAATTCTGTCCTAGAAAAGAGCAACAACAATTGCAAGTGTTCAAACTTAACTGGTCACTATGGAACTATTTTCTGTCTTGAATCTGGTTTTATCAGCACACTACCTCAACTTGGGAAATGAATATCAGGAGTGTAAAGATTTATATGTGCAATTTTCAGGATATTTCCCTTGGCCATTACTCAATTTTCTAGAAAATACTTGGTAAAAACCAACCAATTTATTTAAAAACAAAATGTCAAATGGCAGTAAATGCTTTATAGCAGTGGTTTCATACTCCCGTAAGCCCTTCAAATATTACATGGGTCAAAGACTCTCCTTCTCTTTCCTGCAAGAATTTTTTTTCCTTCTCACACTTACCATTCTCCAACCTGTTGTGGAAGTTATCCCCAGGATACTACTCATTCCCATGTCCTCTTGGACACCTCTATAAACTTCTCTTTCATAACTGAACTCTGTTTCACCCTCTGATTGCACTGTTTCCTCCAATGCCCTACCATGTTAACCATCAATCCTCAGACAAAATAACCTCTCACATGATGCTATTTTTGGTTGAAGCCTTACCAGAAACCTGCAAATCTGTACTCATATTTTTGAATGAGTGATTGAAAGTGGACCAGATTTAGACCTAATTCAATTAAAGCTTAGAGGCAGTGAGGACAGACATCTTCTTTTCAGGTACCATCCAGCCACTTTTTAGAGTTTCCATAGTTATATTGGAGCCCATAGATTATCAATCCCACCATATTTCATATTTTGCCTAATTAAACCCATGTACACATTGCCCATATCCTTGAGCATTGTTTGTTCTCATGCAATTTTAATTTCCTATTTGTCTATGGTTTTGTACATTTCTCATTTGTCTCATCATTTCTTATATTTTCTGAATGTTTCACCTTAAAAATAACCTGTTTTAAAAAGTATACATTCTTGCATACAATAACATAACAATAAATTTGTTATCATCAATATATGATAACTAGTTCTACCAGTGTTTTTCTAGATTTCCAAAATAAATTTCAGTGAAAAATTGAGAAGAAATGTTTTTCCCCTCTGTGAATACAACTAGGAAAATACTTCATGTTCTAGACTAAATACTTATTATACCCTTATGGGCTATATCTTTTAAAAATCTGAGATGAAAATTAAATTTTGAATTGCCATCTAGAAATAAATTTTTATAGATAGTGTACACATTCGTTCCTGAAAATTGTAGAAAAGCTTTCTTGTCAAATTCCCCAGCACAAGTGTGAATGCTCTGTTTTTGAGTACCTACTAGTAGTGAAAGGACACATTGTGGCCAGCCAACTCAAATTGCTACCCACATTTAATCATTGTAAATAGAGTAAGCAGAGAGACTCACGTTATATTTTCAGAACTTACATGCTCAATACAGAACTATTAGTTTAAAAATACCACCAAACATTCTTGAATTAATCTAGATTTCTGTGAAAAATAATATAATAAAAAATACAATTGGCCACTTAAACTTATATTACATGAGTATATGAGTTCATGCAGATTTTTAACTTAGTAATTACACATAGCATTAAAGAACAACCACAGTAAATACAACTTTATAACACTTGGAAACAGTTCAGAATTGATAAATTTTCATTTTGAAAGACTTACTTACAGATTTTACGGAACAAAATTATCTTTCTCAGTGGAAAAAGTACATCTATAAAACACCGACATGTGTTGAACAGGACTTTTCAAAGGAGCAACTAATTGTCCCGCTGTGAAATGAACATGTAGCACTGCTAAGCTTTCACCTACTGTTGGTGCAGAATGCATTTTCTGAATGGCTGGATACAGAAAAGCAACAGAGAAACAAGCACTTTGAACAAAACTCGTGGATCACAGAAAATCAATAATGAAAAAAGATCAAAAGAAATAAAGCATATTATCTGGTGTTCTCTTATACATTTGAGAGTCACAATTACAAGGGGTGGGCAAATTATTCATTTTTACACTCTGTGTACATTTGTCCTTGTTTTATGTTTGTCCAAGAACATGATTTAAGAACTATTGCAAAGTGCCAAAATTGACCTTGATTAACAAATGATCCTCACAGGCATCTAGGTGGAGAGCACATCTGATTTGATTAATTGGAAAGAACATAAAGTAGTAATCCATAATAAATACTAGAATAGGAGCACATTCCTTACAGCAAAAAGGCAATACTTACTTAGATTATTTACAAGGATTTTCTGGCATGGTACAGTCACAGTCACTATGTGATGATGGAGAAGTTTAGCCTATCAAATATATACTCTTCGAAGCACCAGGAGTAGACATACTTGTGCAGGAGCCTTGCACAGATGGCCATATACTATATATACAGAATAGTCTGTTTTATAACTACATTGCCGATGAGAAACTGTGCAATTGCTGCTCTACCACTAGTAAACATAAATCATTTAGCACTTCATCTGCGAATATTGTTGCAGTACTTCTTTCCAATTGCTGACACTTGCAGTCTATGTATTTAAATTCAAATGTCAACGATGTTGAAAAAAAGCAGGACGATGTCCATATCTTCATATAATACTTATAGCAGGTCAAGGAAAAATTCCAAATGTGAATTTGTTAGCAAACAATGAAATGTGTACTTCAAAATGTGTTTTCAAAGTTGTAAAACTTTTGGAATTAGAAAGCCACAAGGGCTGTTCAAAATCATCCTAAAAGAACTCACAGCCTGTCTATTCATTTGCGTAAGAAATGCATATTGTTTACCTATCTACCAGTTTGCCTACAGAAGATGTGATTCTCTAATAAAACTAAAAGCTGTTATTATGAGCTGTTGATTTAGTCTACAGAAAGTGTCCATTATGTTGAAGAAGTTCTCATTTTTTCTCAACTGATCTTCCTCTACAAACAGTCTTCTAACTGGAGTGCATCAACATTTCTTTCTTGATAATTCCTGAGTTTTCAGAACTCTATAGAAGTCATTTTTCCCCTTAAACTTGGTTCAGAATTTTCAAATTCAATTAAACTGTTTAAATTTTCTTTATTTCAAATACCATGTGAATACTGAAATCTTTTTAAATATGGGCAAGACAGCTCACCTACTAAGCATGCAGTCCATGTGCTATCATAAAAGCTACTCTAAGACAACAGGATTTTAAAATTTTTGTTTTCAGGAAGAAATCAAAACTGTACATTGGAACAAGGTGCCATACTACAAAAGCAGGTCCTTCTTTCCCCCCACTATTCTGGAAATGTAAACAAAAATATTTAAGTATAAAAGCCATTTTTGTACCTTTTTCTTCAAACACTTTTTTAACACAACGTTATTAGGTGTACTTTATGCTTGGTATAGCAGAAATTCTCTATGCTTATCTAGCTGTTCAGAGGAATTCAGATTTTTCACTACCAAATATCACTGGTAAAGCTAAGCTCTTTGGAGGATAAAGGCAGCAAAGAACTGTTCCTATGAAATTCCTGGGTACCTTTCAGGGTGTTATTAAGGGGTAGCTGTCCGTTGAGTAGCGTCAGAGGCAGGTTACAATAAGTATGGTGGTTGCCTAAGGAAGGTACTGGCAAGGTCGTGGCTGGTATCTCATGTTTATAACCTCTGCAACAGTGCCTCATTTGCATTGAATCTGAAGGGTGGAATTCAGGGAGATCAGCTTGAGATGACACCAGAGTGGCTGAAGTACTGGTCATGGCAATAGAGGGTGTAGGCTGGAGTTCTCCAAAAAGTCCTTGTTCTGCGGAGTCCAGAACATGGCACCGAGGTAGCATTTCTTTTTTCTTGATGGGCATTTCATATACTAAGTGCTTCCAAAACTTAGAATTTAATTTGCTGCTTTTGGGTCCCTTCCACTTGATCAGGGACAGAAGTTTGATGCTACGCTTTAGTGATTCCACTTCCTGGCAATTCACTTTCCCTTTTAATTCTGTACACTCAATCAAAATCACTTTGATTTCTCCACTGACTAGCATGTTATGGAGTCTGCTTTCCAGTTCGAAAATACTCCATCCCCGTCTGAGAATATAGTCTGGAGTTAGCACGATAATAAGTCTTCTGCTTTGTTCAACATATCTTGTGAGATCTTCCATGTATGCTACAAATCACAGAAAGAGAGAAAGAGTAAAACAAAGACATTGCCAGTCTCTAAAGCATCAGGTTTGCACACTAGTATAGCAAAGATCCAGTCTCTCACTAAAGTCCATCACATTTTCTTTTCTTGTATGGTACATTCCCCTCCTTAAAACTGAAAAAAAAAAAAACTGCTTATAATCGTTATTTTCTTTTCCCTCACCATTACTTACAGTGTTTTGTTGGCTAACATAAACTCTGACTTCTTCAGAGCTTAGGTGTATTTCAGTGATTTTTATTTATGTAATCATTTATTTCAAGTCAGGCTTCCAAGCTAGTACTCTAAGTGAACAACTAATCAAGGAGCCGATGAAAAGAGAAATGGATCCTTTTAATAAATGCAGAGTTACTGTATTTATGGGTTTTGTTTGCTTTTCTTCTTTAATTTTATTTTTATTAATATTATTTATTGTAATTGACAAATACTAACTGTATGTATGGCCCCTAGTTTTCAACTACTAAACAAGGAGGGGGCTATGTATACTAACTACTTGAGAGATAACTGTGATATAGAGATGGTGGAAAATCTCTTTTAGAATCATAGCTTGTTTCTCCGATTATTTCTGTCATTTGCAAACTTAGGTTCTCCATTATGCCCTTCAAACCCAGAGATAGGGAAGTGGTTTGTGCCCATGAGTTTAATTGGAACTGGCTGCTTTTGTTCCAAGGAAGAGTGAAGAGTAGAGTCGGAGGTGGGGGATGGTGTGAAATGAACAGTGAAGGAGTCTACCAACTGAAAAGTAAGTATTTGCCCTACTTTGTGGAGCAATTCTGAAAGTGAGGTGAATATGTTATCTATGGCTTTTACATGGTAGAGAAACACTCAACTAACTCTGGATTTATTTATCACATGAAATAATCCCTTTGGAATCATGCTTCCCAAAGTCTTATCTGCCAAAAAGGGAAACACACACATGTGTTAACAAATGGAGACTTAGACACAGGTGCTACACCAGAGAGCTGTCTTTACGAAGCAGAATACAAGGCCTTGTCTAATGTACAGTGCCCTCTAGCAGAAGCAGTGCTTACAGAAAGAAGCATAGCAACATTTGTCAACACAAATCTGCCCAAGGTTACAGACTGCTTTCAAGGAGTCACATTCAGCACATATTGTGGGGCCACCAAATAGCTCAGTACAAGGAATTTGAAAAGAGAAACTTATTTTACAGATGCATATTTTACAGATGATCTCTCTTTTCTAAGGTTTTATTTTCACTACTTGGCAGCAAGAAAACTTTTACAAGTGAAAATGAGCAAACTTTCTTTATACCCTACAGATAAATAAGAAACTTTTAAGAGATACACATAGAATTGCCCATTTAACAATTTGTTGTTACTGTTCTTTGGGTTTTGACTTAATACATTTCAGGATCTTTCTCATGCAGTAGTTACAATGACTGTATCTGTCGGGATAAGGCAGTGTCTAAGAAGAGAGGGAACTTTTAAGAATTTTGATTGTTTTATTTTAGAGATTATGTATTCAGGGGAAAAAATAAGCAGTGAAATCTGCAAAAACAAAATGAAACAAAAAAACCCACAGAAATAGTAATTGAGAAGTTATCCCTCTGTAATTATCACTTAGAGAACTGGTGAAACAGAAGGGAAGGAAAGGTAGGAAGTTTCAATAGAGTGGAAAAATATTTTCCCAATGTATCAACAGCTCTGACTCTTCATTTTCTTCCTTTCTTTCTGCTCCCAAAAAGAAAGAAGTTATGTGGGAAGCTTCATCATTAGAAGTTGGATCTGTAAGATACAGTAAAATAAACTATCATGCATTTTTCTCATTATTCTTTTCACCTTTCCTCCAAAACAAAACAGAACAAAACCCAAACCCAGAATCATGATATCAGTGCAGGAGTCAATGAAGATATAGTTTTACCCGGTGAATTATGAATTCATTATTAATTTTATAGAATCATTCTTCACAAAATAATTTACCAAGGGGTTACTTTGAGTAGTATTGTTCCCTAATTAATTACAGCTTGTAATTCCATTTAAAAAAATTAAACCTTGTACAAACCTTGTCAGTAACACTCTGTCACATAAAGTGTACCTCTAGGAACAACAGAATTTTTATGTGTTAGTTTTTAGTCTAAATGTACTTTTATTTTATTTTTTTATTTTTTTGAGATAGAGTCTTGCTGTGTTGCCTAAGCTGGAATGCAGTGGCACAAACACAGCTCTCTGCAACCTCGACCTCTTGATTTCAAGCAATCCTCCTGCCTCAGCCTCCTGAGTAGCTAGGACTACAGGTGCCAGCCACCATGCTCAGCTTATTTATTATTATTATTTTTTATAGAGGTGGGGTCTCACTATGTTGCTCAGGCTGGTCTCAAACTCCTGGCCTTAAACAATCCTCTGTCCTCAGCCTCAAATGCACTTTTAAACTATGCTTTTAGAAACTAAAGCTATATCTATACATGAGTCTATCAACTTAAAGAAAAGAAATTACAACCCAGGTATCCACACTTATAAGAGAAACTGTACGCACATGTAGTAATTCATTTGACTGGGATGTCATGGGCTTTGGCTTTGCTAGCTTCTTTTTGGGATGAGGAAAGGAACAGGGTAACATTTTCCCTCCATAAGTATGGTTCTCCCCTTTCATCCATCTATTATATTTTGCCATCTGACAGTAAAGCAGTATGCAATATTTAGGGTTCTTGGGGCTTCTTAGAGACTTATTAGACAGAATTTACATTTGCCCCCAGAAGGAATGCCTGTCAGTACAGGTCCCACTATACTTAGCTACACGGGGTGTGGGAGTTAAAGGGAACCTTGGAGAGAGGGAGTGGTCCCTGTCTCCTGCATACTCTACTGGCTGTGCTTATTCTGGCAAAGCCTAGTGGAGAGTTGAGGCAACCATCCAGATAATTCCTGCTGAAAACCTCCTGTAGAAGAAAAAAGGTCTAAATTATCCTGGTTTGCCCTATATATACATTAATCATATGCACTAGAGTCAGTCAGTCAGTATATCAAAATTTTCCCTGGGTAGACACAGCCCCAGTGTCCCAAAGAAAACATGAGCCATTTGCTTGGGCCCTGAATTTCGTATTCCAAAGCCATTTGCTTGGGCCCTGAATTTCGTATTCCATTTCACTTGGTGAAAAACCAAGTGGAAGTTTTCAGATGTGAAGCCCACATTTCACTTCTTGGGATGATGATCAGTGGCTGGGCAGCAACCTCAATGTTTGAAAGCAGCTGGGGAGGTGCCTCTAAGAGCTGACTGGCTCTTAGGAAAAGAAGGCGAGACTGTGCCCTAGCTTCCATATTCTGGCTTGCTCTCTGTTTTTCTCTCTTTTTCTCCCCCATTTCCCCCTCTCTACCTCTGTCTTTATCCCTTTCTTTTTCTGCCCTTTTATTCTCTTTTCTTTTTACTTCTTTGTTTTCTTTCTCGCTCTTTCTTTTTACCTATCCCATTCTTCCTCTCTATCCTATCTCCCTCTGCCTCCTTCTTCCTTCTCTTCTTAAGTTTTCTTTTGTTGTCTTTGGGAAAATATAAGAACCTAGCCATCACAGAAAACAAAAGTAAATGAGGAAGAAATCAAATAGGTAGAGTTCATATTTTTTACTTGCTAATCTTTAGCCAGGGAATTGTTGCTGGCTTCTATCAAGCAAGTGCCCCAGTTTCCCCTTCACCCCGGGGTTGTATGTCTGCATCCAATGACTGTGATCTGGAGACTGATACATTAGGCCCATGTCCTGTTTTTGTATGGCTTGTGAGCTAAGAATGATTTATATATTTTTAAAGAGTTGTAAAAGAGAAGAATAAGAAGATATGATGCAACAGAGACCATATATAATCTACGAAACCTAAAATATTTACTATCTGGACCTTTACAAAGAAGTTTTGCCACCCCTGAATTAAAGACCAAGGAGGGTGGTTGGGTTTGGAAAAGTTCCAAATAATCTAAGCAGAAACAGGTATCAAGTTAAGACATCGCCAGCCCATAGTTAGTAGTAGTCCCTGACAGGCAGTGGGGTTTGCCCTCATAGGGTTGTGGTTTTTTGGGAGACATTTTAGAAACCTTCAGAAAATGTTTTTAAAAGCTTGTTACCACGAAGAGATAATAAAGAAACGTTTTTCAAAAAAAAAATCCCTAAATCCACAGCACATATGAATACTCACTAAATCTTGCCTTGACTTGTTCCGGCAAATTTAGCAACTGAGTAGCAAGAATCCCTTAAAAGGCTTTTTCCACATAAAAATATAAGATATCCCTTAAATAAAAGGTCACTAAGTCATTTCTTTGCAAGCTGTGGTTTGATGTAACTTCTGATGACAGAAAAGACCAAAAGGGGCTGTGTCTGATAGCCTTCTGTTTCTCTAGACCAGTCTGTGAAACCACAGCAGATTATCAGACATGAAACAAAGCCAAGTACATTTAACCTTTTCATAATCTTCAACAATTAGAGAAAGAAAAAAGTCTCCTTGAACACAGTTTTGATAGGGTGCTTAAATTGATATAATTAATTTTTTCACATTATAAGTGCAAATGAAATAAAACTTTTTCTTTTGTCTCTGCTGGGAGTTGACAGAGAGTTAGGAAAATATTCTGGAATAAAATGCCTTGCCACTAGACTCTCCTTGGGATATGTACTTATTAGAGAAATGAAAAAAACATCATGCCAGTAGCACCAGTATTTGTAAAAAGCAAAGAAAGTTGCTACCTAAAGCCTTATTAAAAACAAAGCAAATTCAATTTTAAAATATCTTTCAAGGGCCATTGTATAAAACAAAATTCTAGTGCATTTAGAGGAGAAATAGAATTAGATCTAGAAAAGTGACTTAAAAGCAAATTATGCCATTCATTAACGAAGGAAAAAGGCAAACTGAAGGAGGAAATAGAAGCAGGAAGAATGGCAGCCACAAAAGAAATTGCTTCTAATGGGAGACATACACTTTTCCAAAAGAATTCAGTACTTTCTTAATTCTCAGGCCATTGAGTCTACTGCAGATGTAGGCAAGAAGGACATGGGAGAAAAAACTCTATATTCATGAATTTCTATGTGGTCTTACTCCTGCCTACTAACCATCTGATTTCTCAAACTAATCAATTAGCTCCTTATAAATTATTTTTGTGTTGACACCTCCACTAATGTCAAGGTCATTATCAGCAGCATATAGGATATATTTTTTAAGAAGTTAAAAGACAGATACTTAGCCTGTAAACAAAAGCATAATTTATTACTTTCCAGATTCATATAATAGTAATTTGATATGCTTAAATTCACAGTTATGCACAGCAGCTATTATTAGTTAAAAAGACACACCATTAGGGTGAGACAGGATGCATCAAAACAGATAATACTCCACTAATTTTTGGTGAACGTTAGCTAATTTATAGCTATCAACAATATTTATAAAACCTATAGGTTAATATATCAAGACCTAAAATCAAGCCTACATATGTTTCCTATATATCAAAGAAAAATATATTATTCACCACTACATAGTTGGGGAAAATATCACACATTTGCTATAACTAGAGGCTTACAGTGGGTTACCTTATATCACTAAAAATACTATCTGAGTTTTATATAATGATTCTAAATACTAACCTACTGGCATAGTTACACACATTGACTCTATCTTGGCTGATGTTGCTAAAGATTTTAGGTCTTGATTCTGTCTCTGACAGATGTAAGATTCTGTGTCTGTTGTTTGCCATGGAGACTGAGGCTACATAATGTTAAGTTAGCCGTGTGTGTGTGTGTGTGTGTGTGTGTATAGGAAGACTTTTTTTTTCTTTTTCTTTTTTTTTTTTTTTGAGACGGAGTCTCGCTCTGTTGCCCAGGCTGGAGTGCAGTGGCGTGATCTTGGCTCACTGCAACCTTCGTCTCCTGGGTTCAAGCAATTCTCCTACCTCAGCCTCCCAGGTAGCTGGGATTACAGGCATCTGCCACCATGCCCAGTTAGTTTTTGCATTTTTAGTAGAGATGGGGTTTCACCACATTGGCCAGGCTGCTCTTGAACTCCTGACCTCAGGAAATCTGCCCGCCTCGGCCTCCCAAAGTGCTGGGATTACAGGCGTGAGCCACCGTGCCTGGCTGGGAGCCTTTCTAAATATGTGTGATATTACTTGTCCTACAAAAACCTTTCCTGCCCTCTCCCCTTCCAAATTCTTGGCTTGATAATTCACAGTTAGCTGAGCTAAATTTCTTAGGCAGGAGTTTTGTTCTCTATAGTATGAGGGTCCTAATTAATTTTGATTAATCATTGACTCAGCAGCTAACATGAATTTGCTGAGACCTGATGACTACAGGGAATTGTGTGTATTTACAGTTCTGAGTTTGGAGGCTATATTGCTAGTAATGAATCCTGTACTTTCACATTTCACCTGTGGGTGAGTGGGGAAGCATGACGGTGTGAAGAATCCACTCTGAATGCTGTCCACATTTCTGTCTTCTTTCTCTTCTCTCTTCACCTCTTCACAGAGAGTAGAGGTAGGGAATGGGACACATTTAGAGAAGATTGAAGGAAACATAAAGTGGAGAGTAGCAAAGAAAGCAAACCTGCAAAATACCCTCCACCTCTTTCTTTCTCTCTTCTGAAGCCCTAAAAGCTTGTAGTGTAACTAATTCTCACTGGTGCAGCCTTAATGAATATGGAACAAAGCCACTTACTACTTACAGTCTTTTCTGTGTTTCCTCCAGTACTTAAGACAATCTTATACTGGTTTTATACTATGTTTTTTTGTTTGTTTGTTTGTTTGTTTAAGATGCCTGTTCTTTGTGCCACCCAAACAGCAGATTTCCTGAATGAAATTCTACATAATCAACTCTAACCTCTACCTCAAACTTTGATGAGAAATATTATTCTATTGACCTCAGTACATTGCTGGACATATTGAAGTACAGTTTTTTCTCTCTTGACTTTAACATGAAGGGGATGATGGACACGTTCAATTTTATTCCATGTGAGTAAAGTTCACACAATATGTTAAATTTCCATGATTGTTCATGTCACCCCTCCCTCAAACTTTTTAGGTCACAGACATCAGATTGTCTGGAAAACGATTTTATTACTCCCCAAAGACAACTTAATTAAATGGTGTCCAATCTGTTCGGCTATTAGAGGAACTAGTGGCAATGAATGCTTACAGATCCATGTACAAAAATGTTTTTTTGCATGCCTCACTTCAGAAGTGACTAGGGATCATCTGACACCAGATGTATTCTCTAGTCATTTGTCATTTCATTGTCAGCACAATCACATGGCTAGTACTAAGCATTAAAGAATTGAAGATTAGATTAGTGAGGAAAGTCTACCAAATGCAAGAATGTAATCAGACATTATACTTTTTCCCTTAAATTACTGAAAGTCTTAGGATTCCTTCATGGAAAATTGAGCATAAAGACAAATGAAAAGATAATTCGACACATGAGGCTAAATTCATGAATATAATTTAAAAAGATGTGGCCAATAAACCATAAGCATGATAATATTTTTAGTTTTCTAGTGTATTTCTTGAATGCAATCATGCATGAACAACTCACATAGGGATCCTCATAGTCTTTCTATAAATAGAAAGGGAAATTGAGGTAAAAGCCTTCCAAGGATTTTTTTCTCTTCAAAGTTCACTTAGACATCTGTAGCTTTTTCTAAAGCTTCATCCAAAACTGGTTTAATTTATAATTGTTAATAAATATTGCATATGCACCTTTCAGCACCTTACTTTCTTACTTTTAAAGGGAAACAAAGAGTACAGGATTGGGTTGTTTCTACTTTTAGTTTTAGAATGCTATTTTCTCCATCTGACCAGTGGCCCTCAGCCTGATTCAATAACTTTTTACATTTTTGGTTTTTATTTAATCTCTACAGACACACTTAGATAAGATAGGCCCAAAAGCATAAATGGTACTCATCCAAAAATGTCCCCAATCTCAGGATCTCAATTGCACAGCTGGGTTCTGTTGGTCACATGTCAGCTTCAGAGCACATCTGTTCATTCCTCAAGGATCCTCTAGGCCCCATGAACACAATGTGCTCTGTGTAGAGTAGTTTATACCACAAAAACCAGCAGCTGCATGGGTGAGAAAAATCTCTACTTCTCAAGTTTGTGTCTCTAGGCAGTTTGAATAGGGTGTTTTCTATCTGGCTTTCTTCTGGTTGCCTGTCACTTCTGACATTCAGATGCCTATTGGCAACAAAGCTGCTTTCGCTATTCTCAGGGACAGATGTTTCTAGTCTGGGAAAAGACAGACCAAACTTTTACTGGAAAGTAAGAATTCTTGCCATATTTAGGCACCCAACCTGAGAAAACATAAGGAAGATCCTGGCCACAGGCTCAAGAATGGAAAGGTAGTCACTGCCAGGAAAATAATGTCCAGATCGGAACACTCAGTTTCAGCACTTAGGAAAAATATTTGCATTAAATCTCCCCATCTCTGCTGGTTCATAATGGCCAAAGGACAACATATTCCTGGTAGGGCATGGGTGGTACAGACACCCCCAGCTCACCTTTGAAAGTGACATCTTTGTAACCAAGGTTTCTGAGAATTCTTGGTTATATGCGATAGAGAGAGAGAGAGAGAGAGAGGGAGAGAGAGAGAGAGAGAGATTTTCATGTACTTTCGAAACTGTGTACATTGGAAAGGTTTGTGTGTTGATGAGGTTGAGTTGGAATACCGTGAGAGTAGTACAAAAAGACTGAAGATACATCAAAAGTGAAGACGTTAAATATGAATGGGTTTATGTCATAGATGTCATTAATTTGATTCATAGAAAATTATTGTTGTGGATCAAGAATGATTTTATGAAGTCTGCTTTCATAGTCCTCAAAGGCCTCATTGCTAGTTTTCAGAGGAAGGAGTAGTCTTAGGTCAACATGTTTTAAATGAGATGTGAGGGACAAACACAGCTTATAATACTGTAACTAGGTTTCCCCCCCAACAGGAATGTGTCTGTATTTATATAATATAAGCTGTTAAATCTGTACCAATGGTTGAAAATACAGACCACAGAAGCTTCTTTAATAGCACATATACACCAAGTCCAAAATGTTCTACTCTGTCATTCATGTGTAAATCAAGTATATTATTCATATACTTCATTGACTTCCTGAATGCGTGCTAAAAATGCCAAGGAAAAACTCGTTAATCCTGACATGGTGACTGCTCAGCTAACTCTAAAATGTTGATGGAAAAGAAAAATTGTCAAAGGGCCTTTTTAAGAGCCTCTGCAGGTTACACTCGCAAATCGGAATTCAGAGAACATGAATTTCCTCGTTCAGGAAGGAAGGATTAAAATCAAACACCCTCCAGTGGTTGCATCTAAAAACTGCATAGTTGTCCCAAATGGCTTACTTGTAAAAGGAGTCTTCCTGTGCACCATTGAGGACCCAAGATCCAAGCCCCTACTCAGTCTGATTTTAAAGCATTAAAAGAATTTTCTATGGACTATAAAATCTCTGCCCATCCTGATGACATTTTTCAAACAAAATCAATAAACATCTATGAAGCATCTAATGAGCTCAAGTCTTCTGCTAGATGACTATAGGGATACAAAAATAAATGAGATATAATCCCTGTCCTCATGGAGTTTATAATCTTGCTGGCTAGAAAAGACATAAATAGATGAAAAGCTAGTAAAATTATTTTAAAATGCAAAATGTCACAGGCGTACAAATTTACTGTCAAATAAGTGATTATACACCATGAATTCTACAGCTGGAGAGATTATTATGGACTTTTCACAGAGGCAGTGATATGGAGAAGGATAAGTAGGATTTGCAAAGTCATAGAGGACTAACATGAACAAATGCATTACAGGGACATACAATGTATATCAAAGGCACAGTTTGGCTAGAGTGGAAAGTATGAGTAGAGGAAGTGGTAGGAGACAAATTTAGGAGATAAATCTGGGCTGGCAAAAGATTGTATAAGTGTTTAGCTAAGGGTTATAAATTTTATCCTGTAGTAAATAGTGAATGATTCATTTGTTGAACACAGAAGTGACATGATCGAGGAGATGTACTTGATATTAGTGGGGCTGAATGGATGGGAGGAAAGATAAGGAAGATAGAGGGATAATTAACATTGAAGGAGTTAGATAATTAGGGCCTACACTAGGATGGAAAAATGAGAATGAAAAAAATGCAAGGGACACTGGATTTGGGAGAAAGACACAGAAGAATGAAAAATGACTCTGAGGTACCAGGATGTTCCTTGGAGAAACAACAAATGTAGAATAGTATTTCAAGTCGTAAAAATGGGGTATCAGGATGTTCCTTGGGGAAAAAATAAATATAGGATAGTATGGGGAAAACTGCAGAAAGAAAAGAGTGAAGGACCATGATAAGAAGCTTGGGGAATTCTTACATTTGTGGAGCAGGAAAAAATAAACCAGTAAATATTGCCTTCTTTGTTCCTTTCCATGCATTTCTAAGTGTGCATACTAACGTGCACACATCAACATACACAGACATAAATGAACGCTAAGAAAAGAGATGAACAATCAAAACCCATTTGTTTCCATTTGTCTCCTGTCAGCTTAGTGACCAAGGCAGCCTGCTGGTAATCTGAATAAATGTTATTGAGGAGCAGCATGATCTAGCAGAGTGAGAACCAAAGTCAAATAAATCTAGGTTCCACTGCCAGCTCAACCATTTGCCAACTGTTTGATCTTGGACGATTTTGGGGTTTGCTTCCTCAGCATGAGGATATAAGTACCTACTCTCTCGCAACACAGGGTTACTGTAAAAATGAAATGAAGTAATGTATGTGAAATTATTTTATACACTGTCAAGTACTGGTAATATAAGCTTTTTATTTTGTTATTATCACATGTTGAAATTAACATGTTATGATTTGTAGTTACCAGTTCAATCTTCCCCTCTCAAGGATATTAGTACTTATATGCAAATAAGTTCTAGAACTTATATTTTCCTCAATGGCATTTTAAGCTCTTCGAGAGCAGGGACTATGTCTTAGATTTCTCTGTGTTCCCCTTATACTTTACTGTGTATGTGTATGCACTCTGGATGTTAATGGGAAAAAACTACATATTTTGCCTTGAAACTGAATTTATTCTGAAAGCCTCAATATAGTCTTCAATGTGTAGCATAACTTAAAAATAGCATTCAAGCCTAGCATTCAAGTGTCTTGAAAATAATTTAAGTACACAGTGAGAGTGCTGTACCCAATGGCCTCATATACCTTTTTAAGTGGATTTTTCCATAAATCTGGAAATAAGTGACAAGGCATAATGAATAACAAGGTTGAAAGGCATAGATTCAAAGCCATTAGTAACAATAATTGTAGGTATAAGTAGACCCTCAGTGACAGAAGACCAGCTTTGCAACTGAAATATATTGAAAAGGCTTTAACTAACTTTTACAGATTTTTTTAAAAGATCATAATGCTTTTCAGGATACTAAGGCAATATAATAAAAATGACCATTATGGCACAATTTAGAAATCATACCCAAAATATTAGTGAGAATGCCTTTAAAAATATTCAGATGCTAGAAAGTCAGAACACAGGCATATGGGAAAAATTTGGATTTAAGAAACTCTACTGTGAGAAACAACTGTCTAAATACTTGGCTCTGATGTTTGAAGCCTTCACATAACATCCTAAAAGAAACAGAATGTTTTAAACACAAAATTTGAAAGTACTTACTTCCACTTGGAATCAGGTCTCTTTCTGGGATGAAGAGTTTATATCCATAGTGTTTTTCCAGGACATCTGGCAGTACTTCAAGAGCAAACTGCTCTTCTTCAGGATTGTCACAGTCTAAAGTATCTTGGTCCACTTTTGTGTAAGAGAGATAGGCATCATATTCCTTGTTGTCTTAAACATAAAGAACAACAAAAGGGTTGTAACTATTAACAGGTTCTCTTTGAGTACTAAGAGGCAGGAATAGCACAATAATTAGTGACCGTCTTTAATAATTGGAAAAAAATAAGTCACATGCCATGTTATAGGAAATCTAATCCCTTTCAAAATAACCTAGTCATATATGAATTGAAACTTATGCAATGGGCCACCTATAGTCAGAACAGAATAAAAGAGAGAATTATTATTTGTGACTTTCAGTGACTATATGCATTTGTAATACTCAATGATGTGTGAATGATTAGCTCAGTGTGTTTGAATGCAGGACTAAATAGACCAAAGTCATGGATTTAACCCCTTTATTTTCCAGTTGGCTTGGCTCTGTTACTTGGCCACAGACTATACCTTGTTTGCACAAATATGTGCAAAAGATCCAACAGGGGCTGGGCCCTAGAGTGTGGAAGATTGAAATAATCCAGCCTTGCTCCTGGAGACACTGTTCACAGCACATGCCATAGTTCCAGTTGGTTAGTGTCGTCATCTTCATATACAAAAAGCAGTTCATTACCAAATATTAGAGACAGCAGCTGGGTTTTATACAAGTGTGTTGCCTGTTATTCTTGTTCAGTTCATGGCCAACTAATATGACACAAGCTTCCAAAAGAAGCCTTTGTTTCAAAATATACATCCGTCCAGTATTGCCAAATTAGATTTTCCCTCCACACATTTAGTCAGGGAGTTAACTGTGCTTTGCAAGTGTATTTTTTCCTCTTTTGCTGTATTGGCTCAGAGCCAGTCTCTCCAGAGAGAAAATGTGCATGTATGCATACAATTTTTTTTCCTGCAAAATGTTAATGAACATAGCTACTTGAGGTATTAGTTTCTGAAGGTTTTAGATGGGCCACATCCATACTGAAAAAGTTATAGTGAGATTTTCAAAATTCCCTTATTAAAAAAAATTTTTTAAAGTTAATGTAGTGAGCACAGACTCATGTGAACTATTCGTAAACCCAGTTACTTACAAATAATAAGTGCGAAAGACTGTCAAAAATTTCAGGATTTGTTTCTCAAACACATCAATATTTTCTATTAAAACATACCTAATTAGAACATATCTAAAACCTGACCAAAAGGTAATTTATAAAATGAAGCAGCCACTCATTTACTTCCAGCATAACCCACACCATGATTTCATTCTACATGCTGAAGGAGGAATAAATGATAGACATATGATGTGCTGTAGATACCCTCTTTTAGGAGTAGATGAGACCTCCCTATCTCTGAAGTAGGATTATGTTGTTCTAATTTTAGTAAGATTTTAGCCTTCACCACTCTGAAACAAAAGAAATTCTGGTTATTTATATTAAGATGGTGCCTGAAGGAAGGAGAAAGGGTTAATACTCTTTAGCGTCTTTTCTGGCTGCAAAAGGCTTCCATAAACCTTGGTTGGATTACTTGATTGCCTGGAAGCAGATGTACATGAAGGACTGCCCTGGGTAGTTGAGATCATTTCGCTTACAAGTTGGGCTCATTCCACTGTTGTGCATAAAATTCTGCTTGGAAGTGAGAATGTTCATAAGCAATGCTAATGTAAGAACCTCCTGGTAATCCTAGCACCTCTGCCCTTGTTCCAATCACATGCAGGATACACCTGCAGGCCCCTGACTTTCTCCAGCTATAATTACTCACCTGGGACTCAGGGCTGCCGATGATACACAGCTGGAAGAATAAAATAGGCCAAAGGACAAATAGCTCCATTCACATGAACAGAATATATTTCATTGTTCTTGATAGATAGTGTTGCTGCCTCAAACTCCATAATGTCAGACCAGACCCTGTTACTCTCTCTGACTTTGATAACTTTCCTATTTCACAAACCTCCCTAAATTGAACCACTTATTAATTCATTCAACAATTATTTGTTGAGCATCTGCAATGGCTACTTGACTTCTTTACCCATCTGACCAGACCTTCTAGACTCCTGTCCTGTTGCTTGTACTATGGTTATTTGTCTTCCAAACATACTAAACTCACATATTCTTGGTTCTGTCCTTACTGGCTCCACCTATATTCTGATATTGCAGTTCAATGCTACAAAGACTTACCCCTAGAAAGTACTTCTATACTTACATTTTCTAAGATGTGACAAAGAGCATGCATGTCCTTGGTACGTATTAACACCCAACACATCTGGATTATAAATTTTACCTCGCATTCTAGAAGCACACCATTCGTTGAAAAAATGAATGCTTCTGGTTTCATTCGTGTCCCTTTAAGATGAACTAAAGGTGAAGAGCTTATGGTGGCTGGCCAGAGCAGGAAGACAGCTCTCAAAGCCACCATGTCAGATGTCCCAAAAGCTCTAGGATACCAGCTAGTGAGCCAGCAGTGACACGGATGCTACAGTTTAAATAATGCACTTCAGCCTTATGTAGACAGCCAAGAAAACCTCATGAATAGCTGCAGCTGTTGCTCACAAAGAGGAGCAAGATAGATAAAGCAAAATCAACAACATGATGCAAATAAGGTTAACAGCAAGGCCTGAAAATAGTTTCTAAACCAAAAGGCTGTTCAGCAGCACCACTTTTCTAGGCAAGGCTAATGAGCCTTCCTTTGTGCTAAATCATGCTGGCTAAGCTCATCTGAGGAACCAGGAAATAGAGCACAATGCAGACAGAACAGTGTAAGGAAGAGGGCTGGCACAGTGGTTACCATAGGTATGCTGTTCCTAATAAAGAGAGAAGTTATAAGGAAGATAACGAAACGTTTTGTAGAAGAATTTTCCTATTGTTACGTCTGTCCTTTTCTGTTATAAAATCTGATTCGAATCCTGTTCCCTATCAAGAAGCCATTTGTGTTTATAACTCAGTTGTTCCGCAGCTGTGCTAAACAGAGTGCTAAACTCCTAGTTTCTACAGAGCAAATACTGTGTAATCTTGTTGATTATTATATACCTACTACCTACTATAGTATGTGTGTGTGTGTGTGTGACTGCAGTGTTGATCCAGATGAAGAATATAAGTAAATGCATCATGCATAGTCCCTGCCATTTAGTAGACACTTAAATATTTAATGACTGAAAAACTGAAAGGTTAAATAAATGAAGCAATCATTGGTGGGGTGAAATAAAATGAATTAAATTTTAAACATGGCTAATAAGTTAAAGTTTGTTGGATGGATTTTATTTTATACAAAATCAGGCATTTTTATAATAACTTTTAGGAAATACTATTATAGATATTGTCATAGAGCATGAAGAAAAAGCATATGGTTAAAATTAAGTTGTGTCTATGTTATGTCAAAATATTTCAATAGTGAAATGAAAAACTTGATAGATTATCTGGATGACATTTGGCATTCTGTAACTGTAGATTTCCAAAAGGCAGTTAAAATTCATTTATTCATTTTCACCATATACATGTTGACTTTTTAGTATTCCACTGAAGCTAATACAGAGGTTATATACTTAAAGTCCAAGGTTCTATGCAGAAAAATAAAATATTTTAACCATCTTTCCTAATGAAAACACTTGAAGTGCCCTCTCCCCATATTGCATTTCCCCCCAAACAATGAATTTGGAATCGATACATAAAATTATGTAATCAAAATGCTCTATATTACTGGACACCTTTGAAACCATGAGCCACATTGCAGATAAAGATGCAAAGTGGAATATTTAATTCCTGAAAAATTATATCATATCAGCATAAAATTAATCTTACAAATATGTACTACAACTGATCAGTTAGTCTAGGTTATTGGGTATCAGTGATGAAGGTAATTAATTATTGTAGATTAACATAATAAATTGTATAATCTTAGAGATTAACAAACTGCATATTATCAGGACTCAAAACATATTAATCACAGAAGCCTCCCTTTCATATTTTTATTTATTTTATTCTTTTTTCTTTTAGATACAGGGTCTCACTCTGTCGCCCAGGCCGGAGTGCAGTGGTGCGATCATAGCTCACTGCAACCTTGAACTCCTGGGTTCAAGCGATTCTCTTGACTCGGCCCCCACGACTATCTGGTACCAAAGGCATGCACCACCATGCCCAACTAATATTTTTTAAACTAATTTTTGTAGAGATGAGGTCTCCCTATGTTGCGCAGGCTGGTCTTGAACTCCTGGGCTCAAACAATCCTCCTGCTTAGGCCTTCCAAAGGGCTGAGATTTTGTGAGCTACTGTGCCTGGCCCCTTTTATGTTCTTTTACATAGATAATACATCTTTTACCTTCACAATTGGATACTTTAGCCACTTGCTGGCACCTGGGAACCAGGGACATTTCCCTCAGTAACACATTCTCTCTAGTTTTTTTTTCTGTGTACAGATAAGAAGTCAAGATTTTTCAATATTAACTGTTGTATAGAGGAAGAACTGAGGGTAATTGATCATATTTCCATATATATTGTCAGTGTATACAATAATTATTGGAATAGGCCTTAATTTTTCATTTCTAAGATATGTCTGAATAAGAGTCTGTAGTACTTTTAAACTGGCTGCTGTAATTGCTGAGTAAATGTGTAGATTTGAAAATGAGCAAATGAGCATGCATATGTACTCATCAAAAAGCATTTCACGCCAGGTGCAGTGGCTAACGTCTGTAATCCCAGCACTTTTGGAGGCTAAGTCCAGAGGATTACTTGAATGCAAGAATTTGAAACCAGCCTAGGTAACAAGGTGAGACCCTGTCTTTACAAGAAATAATAATAATAATAATAATAATAATAATCATAAATTGGCCAGGCATGGTGGCATGCACCTGCAATCTCAGCTACTCAGGAGGCTGAGGCAGGAGGATTGCTTGAGTACAGGAGTTCGAGGCTGCAGTGAGCCAGGATTGCACCACTGCACTCCAGCCTGGGTGACAGTGAGACTCTGTCTCAAAAAAAAAAAAAGACAAAACAAAACAAAACAAAAAACACACATTGCTTTGCAGTTAACAAAAAAAAAAGAATTTCTGTAATTTACTATGAAAATATGAAAGTCAATTAAAACCCACCCATATGATCATTCACATAATAGTAACAATAAGACCAAAATCAGATTCCTCAAAAATTTTGACATTACATCTATCACTATAAAATTAAAATCAAAACTGTGAATTTCTCTTTTTTGAGGTAAGACCACCAACTCAAAAAAATAAACAAAAGCCTCAACCTTACTTATTTTGGTACAATGAAAACTCAGTTTTAAGTCTGTCTTTTTAAACTAATGTTTTCCAAATTGGACTACTTTCTAAAAAATTTTTGGCTTACCTGTGGCATTCTATACACATTTCCAAGGCTTACAGCAGTTTCGGGATGAGAACTTTATGTATAAGAAGCTACATGCCATGATTTCTTATTGATTTTGATTGGAAACATGGCAGTCTGTACTCTTGAAAAAAATTAAATCATTTTAAATGTTCAAAGAAACAAAGCTCAGTACACTGCTTTATCGATATTTCACTCATAAGATTTTCAAAATTCATAAACAGCAAATATAAGAAAATTATGAGCTACACTCTGAATTTTTATTCTTTCAGGTCACCTTTGAGAATGGTGCTATAAGCATTCAAAATATGTAGGTACATGTACTTTGAGCTTTAAAAGGATTGTCTCCATAGCTTTCAATCTGTTTCATGCATGATTGCTTGTTTTGTAGATGGCAGCAACGGCTATAAATGATCTGTACTTAAGTTTGCATTTTCTGAAAAAAATTGGAATTGATTCTTAATTTGCTTCTTACTAAGGGGGAGGGATTTGACAGCAATTGTTTTATCTCCTGAGCAACTAATATCTCATTGTTAAACTTTTTATTGGAAATAAAGTCAAATGTATAGGAATATTATTAAAATAAAACTATTTCAAAAAACATACATAGCATTTACTCAGATTTACCTATTGTCAATATATTCTCCTCTTTTCTCTTTTTCTTGGTAAGTCTTCTAAACTATTTAAAGGTAAGTAACTTGCCATAGCCCTTTACCCCTAAATATTTCAGCTTGTACTTTCTAAAAATAGGGAAGTTCTCTTACATAATCACAAATGCATGCCATTTAATGGAATTTGAACAATAGAAGACAGCTTACCATCATTAGTTTCATCAGCTCCAAAGTGCTGCCTGTAGAAGAGCATCAATTCAATGTTGTAGCATTTGTAAATGACCACCAGCAGTACAAGGAGGAGGAAGATTGCTCCCAGGCCCCCTGCAAGCTCAATTTTGTAGATTAAATCTGGAGCGAACAGAATAAACAGGAAAAGGTAATTAAATCAGCAACACTTGGGATCTTCCCATATTTCTAGTATATAAGATGTACTAACATTCTGTTTTCCTTTCCAGAAAATTCTTGCTTAATGCAGTAGCTTTGCTCTTGATACATTTGTATGAATCAAATTTTTGTAAAATAAACTATTTAAAATTTGATTAATTTACTATTAAAAGTGGTAAGTCTATCTGAAAAGGAATAGTTGCTCTCAATTCGTTTTGAATGCATCTAAGATGTCACATATATGCTTTTGCTCTAAATGTATTTCAGGGAACTATTAAAGCTACTTTATTCTGGGTCCAAGGCCAATATTTTCTTATTTCTGTTTAATTATCTTATTGGTTTAGCAAGATTACCATCTAGTACTTCTCAGGCCACAGGCCCTATTCTTTTGCAGAACAACATCATAAAATTACTTTCAGAATCAAATAAAATCTAATGAGTTTGCAGGATTTAACTGTTTCATTTAACCCCAGTAGAACATAATCCAATATAAGGTAAGCAGGTAAAATTAGCTTATCCATTTCCCCTACTTATTTGAATAAATGACTGTAATATATATGTGATATAATATACCCAATGGAGCTAAAACAGAATGAGAAATCCAGGCTAATCACTTGGCCTCTTCAGCCAACACCAGCCTACCTGATAGCAGACTTAGGCTGCTCCAGGGGGGCATCCCTAGAACTCTGAGCATTGGAACAATTAAATCAAAATATAATGGAAGAAGACATAATGTCTCCAAGGCTCAGGGAACAGTGACTTAACCTGTAGTTAATCAGTGATATTAATAAATATAAAGAGTGTATCATCAAAAGACGGTATGGTATCATGAAATTTAGAGAAAATGGGAAGTCAGAGGAGAATTTAGAATGTGAGTTCAGCAATGTCCATAGGAAAAATACTGAATCTGAGAGACATCAGACCAGAGACGTATTTTCCACAGGGACATTATCGGTCTCATTATAATTAGATAAAATTACCTACAAGATTACCTAACCTCCCTTTAACGTAATTACATAATTACCAAGTGACTATTTTATTACTAATTCAGCTTACCATGTAACTGGAAACTGGAAAAGAGAGAGACAATCTAGTTTGTACATCAGTTCCTTGTGAGTTTAGTTGGCATCAGTCAGTCTTCCTGGATGGATCAATTCTGGGGCACTGTCAAAATCAAATTGCTGACCATTGACAGTCTGTCACTCTTGAAAGCCAGACTGTCAACCTTTCTCTAGGAATGTCCCTTATCTCTATACAGGATTATTGCTTAAGAGAAATTACCCAGGCTCAATATAACAATTAAGATCCATTTAGTAGGTTATATTTTATAAAAAAGAATATATATATATGTGTGTATATATATGTGTATATATGTGTGTGTATATATATATGTGTGTGTATATATATATATATATATATACACACACATACACACACACACACACACAGAGAGAGAGAGAGAGAGAGAGAACAGCCAATCAGGAGAGTCATAGAATGGAAATGTAAGAAACATAAATAAATGTCACTCTTTTTGAGTATGGAGAGAGGGGGAAGGATAGAAAAAGGAAGAGAGTGGGGCTGCTGTGAAGGACAAAATATGCCAACAAGGAATATTGTGAGGGCACACACAATGAATAGGGGTAGGAAATTGGAATCTGTGTCTGTCATGCCTGCTGCAGGAGGTGGTCTTTTAAAAAACTAAGCCACAAAATTTCAGGTAAAAAAAAAAAATTTCACCACATAATTAGCAATGCTTCCTGCCCTCTATGTAAAACGTGGCTCTCCAGGAACCACTACCTTCCTCTGCCTCTGCCTATGTTGGGGATAAAGCAGGCTTTCTTAAGAAATCTCTGTGGGCTGCAAATCACAATTTTTACTTGTTTTCTCACCATCTTATATACACCATCAATTATACATTATTAAAAGCCAATTTTAAATAGAGCAATACAGTTTTCTTTGTTACTCTGAAAACTGACTTCTCTTTCATCTTGGGGCATTAATTGACTTGATTCAAAAGGTTTTTCCTGTTTTAAGATGTTCACTTTATGCTATACATTTTTTGGTCTTTCTGTCTCTCTCTCTGGTCAGAAGAGCTTTCAAATGTTTTAAAAGTCGTGGAATGGGAAGTTTTTCAGCAATTTCTGTGTTATTTACAGAGTAGAGTTGCTATTAGGTAGATGGAAAACTTCAGCAGCAGGAACAATTTGTGCTCTCAAGTAGCAGACATTTTTTCAGCAGTAAATTTATGGAAGAAAACCATGGTGAACAAAGTACCTTTGTGATTTTGAGGTCCATTTTATAAAAATGTCTTTGAAAGATATTATGTAATGATGGCTGTTTAAGTTGAAAACTGTGAACCTAGGCCCAGAGACTCAACCAGATTCTTTGATTCAGCCCAGGCAGTCACATCAAAAGGGAAACATCTATCCTATAATCAGAGGGCAGAATTGCCATCACCCTAATGACACCTGGATTTTCTTTTGTCTTCTATTTTCAATTGCAATTTTCAATCTCAGCAGGATCTATACTTCTAGGGACATTTACTGACTAAAAATTGGAAAGTCATTTTAGTTGGGCTGTGTCTTGTATATGCTTCACAAAGAGAGCTGTAGCAAGAACAGCAAATATTTATGGGCTTGTAACTTTTTCTAGGCACCCAAAGTACATGTGTAGCTCTTTTTACCTTCTTAGTTTGAACCCACCTATTTCTTCACTGTGAACACAAAGATCAGATATTATAGAATGGGACAAATAGCAACTGAAGCCAAGGGACTGGAGAGAGGGAATGCAGGGAATGTTTGAGCTTGCTACTCTGACTCACAAGTTGGGAAGCAGGTTAGGAGATCCCACCTGAGGGCTTCTGTCATGGTCTGAATGTTTGTTCAAAATGCATATGTTGTAACCTAACCCCCAAGGTGATTATATAAGAGGGAGGCCTGGCCAGACACAGTGGCTCAAGCCTGTAATCCCAACACTTGGGGAGGCCGGGGCAGGAGGGTCGCTTGAAGCCAGGAGTTTGTGACCAACCAGGTCAACAAAGTGAAGCCCTGTCTCTACAAAAAATTTAAACAATTAGTCGGGCATGGTGGTGTGTCTGTAGTCCCAGCTACTCTGGAGGCTGAGGTGGGAGAATTACTTGGGCTCAGGAGTTTGAGGCTGCAGTGTGCTATGATTGAGCCACTGCATTTCAGCCTGGGCAACAGACTGAGACCCTGCCCTGTTTCTAAAAAAATAAAAAATAAAAAACGAGGGAAGCATGTGAGAGGTGATTAGATCATGAGGGTAGAACTTTCATAAATGGGGCCTGTTATAAGAGATGCCTGAGGAAACCTGTTTGCTGCTACTGCCATGTGAGGACACAAAGAAAGTGCCATCTATGCAAAATGGGTCCTTACCAGATACCAAATCTGTTAGTACCTTGATCTTGGTCTTCCTAGCCTCCAGAACTGTGAACAATCAATTTCTGTTGTTTATATACTATCCAGTCTAAGGTATCTTGTTATAGCAGCCCAAATGGACTAAGACAGAAATTGGTACTGAGAAGTGGGGTGCTGCTGTAACAAATACCTAAAGTTGTGGAACCAGCTTTGGAACTGGGTAATGGATAGAGCGTAGAAGAGATTTGAGGTATATTGCCATGAAAAGAGCCTTAAGGGCAATTCTGGTGAGGGCTTGGAAGAAGAGAGCTGTAGAGAATTCCTCAGTCATCTTAGAGATTGCCTAAATAGTCGTGATCAGAATGTTAGTAGAAATATGAATGGTGAAGGCCATTCTGATATCTCAGACAAAAATGAGGAATAGGCCCCTACCAGACATGAATCTGCTGGTGCCTTGATCTTGGACATCCCAGCCTCTAGGACTGTGAGCACTAAATTTGTAATGTTTAAAAATTACCCAGTCTAAGGTGTTTTGTTATAGCATCCTGAGCAGGCTTAGAAAGTTTTCTATTCAGGTATGGTGGGACAGAGTGAAGCAGCAGCACTGAGAATGAAGAGAGAGAGATTCAATGATATGCTCCTGTTTTATGAGAAAGGAAGTATGTGCAGAGAAACAGAAATAATTATCAGAATTTCTTGAACCTAAGTTCAGACTCTTGGCTCACCAAAGAAAAAATTTAGGATGAACTTCTTACTGAAATGCTAGTTGCACTTACTGGCAAATTGTTCACCTGAGAATAAGGAAGTGGTAGGTGCAGACAGAAGACAGATAGGTAAGAAGATGGATAGGTTACAAAACTTGATTCTGTTAATTGGATATATTAGATGTGAGTTTTCATTTTACAAAAGCCCTTTTCACTTAATGAAAGGATGCATCATGTTTCTTCTCCATAATGATCACTTAAGGCATTTTAAATTTTTGACTTACAGCTCATCAAGAAGTTATTGTTCCATAAAACAAGCCATACTAGTATTCCAGGTAGGAATACTACTGCCAATGAGGCCAGGCTATGATGTGATAAAGCTTAAAAGGTCCAACTCCAAAGGAAATATCTTAAGTTTCTCAAAACAAGCCAGAGCTTGTTCTGACTTAAAAAAATTATGCCAGTTCCATAAGGATTCTTGCTCTTTCTTGGGTTTCCACTATATTGTCAGAAGCTCCTAAGGAGACCAAGTGAGGGAAGATTAACTGCATACTTTTGTAAAGCACAATGAAATCATTTAACTGCTACCTAGAACGGAGAGTACAAACTGGTATACTATGGGCCAAAAAATTAGTTTTGTTGGATCACACAATGTTTCAAAAATGAATACTAATATTTAAAAATTAAAAGACATCATATCCAGTCTTTCAGCTTCACTTGAAAACTTCAAAGCTCTCATATCCCTGGGCATATATTCCAGCAAAAACAGCAGTAATCTTATAGAACAAAGTAGTTGTTGCCCTTTTAAAGCAAGGCATGTTTTCTCTGGTCTATGTTTTGATTTTGTCTAATATCCAGCCCTCTTCTTAAAAAATTCAGTATTTTCCTGGGACCTGAGGTCTTTTGAGTTTGCGATCCCTGGAAAGTAAACAATACTTGAAAAGAAAAAATGCATTTAGCTAATCCAGGGAAGATATTAGTCATGACAAAATCACAGATCAAATCTTCTTTTTATCAATCCCTGTTATCTATTGCTCACCTGATTGTGCTTGTCCTCTATGAGGAGAATTTTCATTCAAGAAATAGTTTTGAGCACTTATTATGTTTTATGCACTAGAGATACAGCAGTAAATACAGCAAGAAAAGTTCCTGTTCTCCAGTATTCCATATTTTAGTGGGGGGGAAGAAAACAAGAAGCAAACAAATATGTAATATAATATCCAATAGTAATAGACAAAGCGAAAATAAGTAGAGACAGGTTAGAAGAAAAAGAAAATGAAAGGTAATATCATTTTATATAGGATGGACAGAAAATACCTATGAGGAAGGTAACATTTAAGTAGAAATCTGTATGAAGGGAAGGAGGGAGTCATGGAGACAGCTGGAGGCAAGAGTGTTCCAGACAGATGAAACAGCAAGTGCAAAGGACCTGAGGCAGGACTGTGTTTGGTGAACATGAGAAACAGAAAGCAGGCTAGTGTTATAATGTATGAGGGAAATTGTGGTAGAAAATGAGATCAGATGTAAGAACAGATTGTGTAGTGCCTTATAGGACATGGTAAAGATTTGGGATTTCATTCTTAGTGGAAAGGGAAGGAACTGTGAATGGAGGGTTCTGATCAGGGGAATAACATGACCTTACTTACATATTTAAATGATCCTTCTGACTGTTGTGATAAGAATAGACTGTGAGAGGAAAAGGGTGGAAGCAGGGAGACCAGTTAGGCTGTTACCATGATCCAGGTAATTGGTGCTGGTGGCTCAGAAGAGGATGTGGGTAGTGAAGGTGGGAAAAGTGTTCAGAGTCTAAATAGGCCTTGAAAGTTAAGCCATGGGATTTGCTAGTGGAGTAGATATAGGATGTGAGTAGAAAAAAGAGAAAGTGAAGAATGACTCCAAAGATTTTGGCATGAGCAACTAGAACAATGGTCATGGAGATGGAGAAGGGGACTGGAGGATCAGGTTTGTAGGCAGGAGAAATTAGGAATCCTGTTTGGGACAAGCTAAATTTGATATGCCTGCTAGATCTCTAAGAAGAGTTGTTTAGTAGGCAATTGAGTATACAGGTGAGAAGTCCAGGCTAGATATAAATTTGGGAGTTGTTAGCATATAAGTGGTAAGCAAAACCATGAGATGGAGATAGAATGAAATCACCTACTGAATGAGTGAGAAGAGGGGACCTGAACCCTGGGGAACTCCAATATTTAAATATTTGGAAGATGAGAATTAACATTGTCAGTTAACATGATTTAGACCAGTTTTCTTGTAGAAGCCTTGGGTGGTAGCAGAGTATTACAGTGTGTCTTGGTTTGTAGTGTCAAATTTTTAGAAATTTTTAGGGGCTGCCTTGTGTTGCTTTACTTATTAAAGAGAAATGGATTTATTTTAAAACTCAAATAAGGTTATTTCTGTCCACATGGGCTGATTGATAAGACACCCCCCATTATTTTTCCTCATAGCAGGTTTTTAATTATAACACTATGTATCTTTTGCGGAATTTTAAAAAATGTTTAATCTTGGTCTTTCTTTGCATTCTCACTCCTCCAAAGAGTATAAGCTCCAAGAAGACCTGGGTATGTCTATCTTATTCAGCATTCTATTCCCCAGCACCTATCATAGTGCTGGCTACAGCTAAGTCTTCATTAATAAAAGAAAAAATTAGCCATTTATTTGACCAGAATGGGTTCTAAGTGCTTATTACTAGCTAGACACTGCTCAAGTTGATATCTCTGAGGATACAGAGGTATAGCAGCAGGCTCTGATTGGAGGATCTCTAAGCCCGAAATAAGACTGAGATGAACAGAAACAAAGTGATCCTTGCCACAAGGTGTTTGGGCATGATCAATACCTGCCCTTCATGTGGTTCCTAAGTGGTTACCTAGGATAAATTATCCAAGTTCAGTATAATAATAAAGACTGTTTGGTCATGGCATATTTCACACCCATTATATCATTATTATTTGAACCTCAAAGTGACTCTGCAAGGTAGGTATTATTAATCCTATTTTAAAGATAAGAAAACTAAGGTTTAGGGAGTCTAATAAGACAAGTCAGTCCTACTGAACCAGGATCTCCTGAATCTGGGTCTTCTGACTTTACTTTCTCTTTTAGACTTCTTTACACTTAAATATGCCTTTATTTTAAGATAGAATCAAGTCTAATGGAGTACGAAGTGGTGCTAGAGATATAAACACATTATTTTCAGAATAATGATTCCTCTCTGCTTCTTCAAGAGCTGCTGGTCATTGTCAAGTATTAGGGCTGGCTGGAAAATATAAATTCCATCCTGGCCAGGAAGTACAACTAAGTGACCTTGCTGATTGAATCTGTTCTATTATTGCTCTAAAACCTAGGCAACAAGAACACTGATTGAGAACATTTGTTCTGCTACATTTGCAAAGCCTTTGCCAGATGTACATATACAGAAAGTATTTAGCCTTTTGTAGCAATCAAAAGTCATAGCAAGGTAAGAGCCAATTCAGAAGCTACTCTAGCTGCTGAGATTGTTTGTTTTTCGTATATCTGTTTTTTATCTCCTTTATATGTAAATTTAGAGTTTCTTTTCTTTGTTCATTATATACAATTTCCACCCCGTCTGGAACCAACTTGAGAAAGGGATGCCAAAATATTTAGAAATATATGCACCTGATAAAGATCTCTTAATACCAGGTCATATCATAAAATATGGTTTATAATTTTTATGATAACAATTGTAAGAATATTATATGGGATTATTACTTTTTTATTTTTTAGTCAGGGAATAAAAAAGCAACTGTGTTTCTCATCCAATAATAAAATCTCTTGCATTTCATTTAAGCAATATAAGATATAAGAAGGCAAAATATGGAGAAAATATTGAATGTCAAATATATATCAAATTTTATGTAACACTTAAAACTAAGGTACAATTTATATCACTGGATTTAACATATGACAATACTTCATTTCATTTATCCACTTCCTAATGGTATTGAAGATCATAGGTATTTTATGCTAATATGCAGAGCAAGAGAAATATCTTTCCTTAAAAAGACAAAATGGTTAATAAAGGTTTACACTACATGATAAAATAAAGCCAGGAAATATCTCTAACTTCAATAGTTGTTGATAGCTAAGCAAACCATAGTTATAGTTATAAAAATAAATACCCTTTTTACGCAGCAAAACACTGGCATGTTTCCGTCCATTTCGGTTTTCAACATGGCAGGTATAATTCGCCAGGTCAGCTTCCACAACTGAGTCAAAGATGAGTGCCAATTCAACTTCTTTTTCTCCAAGATGCTCTTTGAGAAGCCTGAAATAAAAACGGTATTCTTGGCTGAATTGGCTTGATTTGGGGAGAAAGCAGCCATGCAAAGACTACAGATGGTCACACAGCTCACACAGGTCTCTGATGATGGGCGTGGAGAATCCTGGCTGGGTGTATGTGTGGGTGGGACCTTCTACAAGAAAACACAAAAAGTGGCTCTTGACATGAAGATAAGATGGAAAAGAAAAGAAGTGAATAATTCACTTGGCAAAAAGAAATATTATTGCGTCTATTTGATTCTTCTCTCTTTTTTTCTTTATTAGTCTTGCTAGCGGTCTATCAATTTTGTTGATCCTTTCAAAAAAACCAGCTCCTGGATTCATTAATTTTTTGAAGGGTTTTTTGTATCTCTATTTCCTTCAGTTCTGCTCTGATTTTAGTTATTTCTTGCCTTCTGCTAGCTAAAACACATGAAAAAATGCCCATCATCACTGGCCATCAGAGAAATGCAAATCAAAACCACAATGAGATACCATCTCACACCAGTTAGAATGGCAATCATTAAAAAGTCAGGAAACAACATGTGCTGAAGAGGATGTGGAGAAATAGGAACACTTTTACACTCTTGGTGGGACTGTAAACTAGTTCAACCATTGTGGAAGTCAGTGTGGCAATTCCTCAGGGATCTAGAACTAGAAATACCATTTGACACAGCCATCCCATTACTGGGCATATACCCAAAGGACTATAAATCATGCTGCTATAAAGACACATGCACACGTATGTTTATTGCGGCATTATTCACAATAGCAAAGACTTGGAACCAACCCAAATGTCCAACAATGATAGACTGGATTAAGAAAATGTGGCACATATACACCATGGAATACTATGCAGCCATAAAAAATGATGAGTTCACGTCCTTTGTAGGGACATGGATGAAATTGGAAATCATCATTCTCAGTAAACTATCGCAAGAACAAAAAACCAAACACTGCATATTCTCACTCATAGGTAGGAATTGAACAATGAGATCACATGGACACAGGAAGGGGAATATCACACTCTGGGGCCTGTTGTGGGGTGGGGGGAGGGGGGAGGGATAGCATTGGGAGATATACCTAATGCTAGATGACGAGTTAGTGGGTGCAGTGCACCAGCATGGCACATGTATACATATGTAACTAACCTGCACAATGTGCACATGTACCCTAAAACTTAAAGTATAATAAATAAATAAATAAATCGTAAAACATTTCTGGCATTAAAAAAAAAAGAAATATTAACATGCCACTAGGCTTTGATAAATAAAGTCAACATGGCTTGTATGGTGAAAAGGAGGAAACACTGGGTTCCATGCTCTAAACTAAGATCATGGAAACTAATTGGATTTTTGCATCATGGCATTAAGGGAAAAAATCTGTAGGAGTATAGGTTTTGTGGTAGAGGTTAGAGTTTTGACAGTAGTGAGGTAAAGGTGTAAAGAAGGGGGCCTTGAATATGGTTGCCTTATGAGAAGCAAATTGAAGATTTTTAGTGGCCTTCTATCTCCATACATTAGTAAGAAGCCTACTCTCTGCTTTTCTCCTGGCTTTTGTCCAATGCAGTAATGTGCTCTGAGCCCTAATCCCCCAATAATGCTAACACCCCCATGACCCTGATTTCTCCAGACACTGCTCCCCATCTGTCCCTCTGCTTTCTGCCCTCACAGGAGAAGCCCTCTGCAACATTTTCTCCTAGCCTTGCTTTTTTTAAAGCTGCAAAGGATCTTGTATGGCCAGGAACAGATGTTCTTTGCAGAGGGGCTGAATTGCTTGGGTTATTTCCTGAAGAGTGCGCCTCCTGTTTCTTTGGAGAGTTATACTCTCAACAACGACCAGCTACCTTCTGGGTGAGATGAAAATGGGTACCCTGTCAACTTTTCTTTTCTTTCTCTTGCCTTTGGCCAAAGAAGGAGCAAATCATGGGTCTACATGGTGACAACCCTGCAGTTTAGCTCTGGAGTAGGTTCTTAAATACATATATTTTTCAATCATGAAATATTTTAGATGGGAAATTGGAGAAGCAGAAGTAATTCTCATCTTCTTTTTGGACACCTGGTTATAAATGCAGGGAATATCCCTATGACTTACTGGCACTCAGCATAAAATTGGAAACATGACTGCTCAGAAAAAAACTGGGCTCTAAGTACCCGCCTCCCAATTACAACAAGCTCAGGCTTGGTCTTTACAAAATCATTAACTCAATGGTGCCTTAATTTAACTCATCTTGAAACTGTAAAATAACTACCATATGTACTTTAACTTTGTTGTAAGGGTAAAATGGGTTAAAGTGATTTGAAAAGTAAATAGCACTATGCATATGTAAAGGTATGTTATTAAACACAAACATTTCATTATCTGAAGGTAGATTGTATTTTAGCTACTCCAAAAATATTTGTATTTACATTTACTGACATTTAAGATTGGCTTGGCTTAACCTCTTCTGCTTCCCATTTGAGAGCAGGAAGGGCTTAAAGTTGGGTTGGTGGAATGGAGTTTCTAAAATCTGAGTCTCTCATACTAAAATCTCAAGCCCTTTACATTTATGTACCATCGCAGAACCAGACAAGTATAAGAATTTTTTTAACTGCATTTGGGAGACCACATCTTATGGTTAGTTTTTCTATAAATTGTTTTTATTTTTCCTGACTAAAGTTGTAGTTTCTCTTTTTCTCTTCTTTCCCAACATGTACCTAACCAAGACAAAATTGGGAATTTACTACTTTCATGGTTTATGTTGACTTTTGCTGTTTTTCTCCCTGATGTTGGTAAACAACACCACACTCAATTATTTTAGCTCTGTGTAACCTGCTGTGGAAGAACCCCCTGTAGTTCCAGAAGCTGCGTAGGCACCACAACTTCAGTTTAATTTGAAGCTTCACATGGAGGGCAGCCATAGCCTCTGCCAGGCACAGGGTGGAAAGCTGATCCTGTTCTTCCAAACCAAGCCTTTCCTTCTTCTAATGCAGTTTCCAAAAACAGCTCTTCACAGGCTGCAGAAAGAATCTGGAGAGAGGATTTGAAAAATGATCCTTGGTTCATCTATTAATATATATGAGGTGTCTTAATTATCAGCTCCTGAAAAACCTAGGTGACTTGTGTTTTTTGGAATTAAAGATCAAAATGGTGTTTATGACTACAAATCACTCAACAGAGCAGTCATAATTTTCTAGCAAATATATTATTTTTAATTTTAATTTTAGGTTCAGGGGTACATGTGCAGGTTTGTTTTATAAATTGCCTGTCACAGGGGTTTGGTGTACAGATTATTTTATTACCTAGGTAATAAGCATAGTACCCTCCTGCCACCCTCCGAGACTCTCAAGTAGGCCCTGGTGTTTGTTGTTTCCTTCTTTGTGTTCAAATGTACTCAATATTTAGCTCCCACTTATAAGTGAGAACATGTGGTATTTGGTTTTCTGTTCCTGTGTTAGTTCACTTAGGATAATGGCTTCCAGCTCCATCCATGTTGCTGCAAAGAACATGATCTCATTCTTTTTTATTGCTGTGTACTATTCCATGGTGTATATGTAGCACATTTTCTTTATCCAGTCTACCACTGATGGGCATTTAAGTTGATTCCATGTCTTTGCTATTGTGAATATTGCTGTGGTGAACATAGCCATGCATGCATCTTTATGGTAGAACAATTTATATTCCCTTGGGTATATACCCAATAATCCAATAATGAGATTACTGAGTTGAACGATAATTCTCTTTTAAGTTGTTTGAGAAATTGCCAAACTGCTTTCCACAATGACTGAACTAATTTACATTCCCACCAGCAGTGTACAAGCACTCTCCTTTCTCTGCAACCTCACCAACATCTGCTATTTTTTGACTTTTTAATAATGGCCATTCTGAATGGTGTGAGATGGTATCTTGTTGTGGTTTTGATTATCATTTCTCTAATGCTTAGTGATGTTGAGCATTTTTACATATGCTTGTTTGGCTGCATGTATGTCTTCTTTGGAAAAGTGTCTGTTCATGTTCTTTGCCCACTTTTTTATGGAGTTTTTTTTTTTGTTTTTAATTTTTTTAAGTTCCTTATGGATTCTGGATATTAGTCCTTTGTCAGATATATAGTTTGCAAATATTTTCTCCCATTCTGTAGGTTGTCTGTTTACTCTGTTGATAGTTTTTTTTTTTTTTCTGTGCAGAAGCTCCTTCATTGAATTAGTCCCATTTTTCGAATTCTGTTTTTGTTGCAATTGCTTTTGGCATCTTTGTCATGAAATCCTTGCCAGATTCTATGTCTATAATGCTATTTCCTAGGTTGTCTTTCAGGATTTTTATAGTTTTTGGTTTTACACTTAAGTATTTAATTCATCTTGAGTTGATCTTTGTATATGGTGTAAGGAGTCCAGTTTCAATCTTCCGTGTATGGCTACCCAATAATCCCAGCACCATTTATTTAATAGGGAGTCCTTTCCTCATTGCTTGTTTTTGTCAACTTTGTCAAAGATCAGATGGTTGTTGATTGGTGGCATTGCTTATTATGTTCCATTGGTCTATGTGTCTGTTTTTGTACCAGTACCATGCTATTTTGGCTACTATATTCTTGTAGTATAGTTTGAAGTCAGGTAATGTGATGTCTCGGGCTTTGTTCTTTTTGCTTAGGATTGCCTTGACTATTCGGACTCTTTTTTGATTCCATATATATTTTTAAATAGTTTTTTCTAATTCTGTGAAGAGTATAACAATCCATAAATGATTCTTTTCCAATATTTAGTAAGTGCCTGGCTCTGGGCTATATATTTGGCATACAAGAAATAGAAACATTAAAAGATGTGGTCCCTTCTTCCATTAAACTTTAAAATTTAAATGAGGAGACACGATGTACACAGTTGCAGAAAATTACAGAAAGAATAAGGCAAAGCAGGGTGGTATACTCATGCTTACAACAGTATGTCTGTTGACTAAGTTATCCAAAAAATGCTTAAGAAAATTCTCACTAAATGAAAAGAAGGGAGGGTTTTCCAGAATAGAAGACAAGAGTAGGTTTTTGCAGAATGTGTGAAAGAGAGGTATTAAAGAGACTGGTTTCAGAGTAGAGGTTATAAGGGAGGAATCCTGGGATATATTTCATATGACCTTAGAAGTATCTCATTCCAAGTATTGATATTATGTGGGAGGGTAAGAACCACATACATTTTAAACTGATTATTGAAACAATAGATATACAAAAAACTCACTTATTTAATATATACAACTTGATGAGTTTGCACATATGCATGCATCCATGGCAAGTGAGGGAGGGGTAGTAACCAGAGGGGTCTAAATATTAACATTAAAGGCAAGTTATAGTAGCAGTGAACACTGGTACAATAGAAAGTAACCAGTTCAGGTGACTGACATCACTATATTCCAAAATTTTATTTAGATTGGTACTATTAGTACAAATTAATACTATAAAGAGTTTGGAAATTGTTCCTCTCATTCTCACAAAAAGAAAAAAGTGAACAAACTGAAAATTATCAACTTTTCTTAAATCCCTCAAATAACAAGTCACAGGGCAAACTTCTGCCCCAGAAAGTTGAGAGAAAGGCAAATGCAGAGAATCACAGCATACTGGAATGAGATCCCCAGGAGCAAAGCCAGTACCACCACAAACACTTATAATGTAATAGATAAATTCCTGGAGACCCACCATGAACTATCTTGAGAGTTAAAAACACCATGAGACCTATATTTAGGGGGACCCCACAATTTTGTGAGTTTTGCCTACATAAGCGCTACTAAGTTCTTACTGTGAAGGTTGGAAAAAGGTTCCCTTATGCTTCTGGCAGGGGGAAAGGGAAAAGTGACCATTTTAAAATGAGCCCAGAGCACTTTGTCCTCCTTTTAAAAATGCTTGTTGACTCAATGTAGTGGTTCATGCCTATAATTCTCGGCCTTGGGAGGCCAAGGCTAGAGGATCACTTGAGGCCAGGAGTTCAAGACCAGCCTGGGAAACATAGCAAGACCCCATATCTACAAATAATAATTTTAAAAAATTAGCCAGGCTTGATGGTGTGCACCTGTATTCCCAGTGAGGCTGAGGTGGGAGAATCACTTGAACCTTGGAGTTAGAGTTTGCAGTGAGCTATGATTGTGCCACTGTACACCAGCCTGGGTGACAGAGCAAGATCCTGTTTCTTTTCTTTTCTTTTCTTTTTTTTAAAGCTTGCTCTCAAGGGAAACCACTTTATCATGACCTAAACTACTTAGGTTTTACCAAAGCCTAGCCCACCTGGGAGAAGGGAAATGACTACTCTAGCTTTCCTCTCACCTAAAGGGATGGGGGAAGCTAAGAAACACTTATGAAGGTAACATACCAGGGGCACAAGCTCACTAAAGGCAGTGACATCATAGAATTTTGAAATATGTTCCACAACATCAATCAGGCTCCTGTATAATAATAAGGGATTTTATTTGAAAAAAAAAACCTGCAAAGCTCAGGCCCTATTTAAGAAGTAATCTCGAGGAAAATTCAAACAAGACAGTGGAGACAAGAACAAAAACACTAGAGGCAATTTCAGCCTCTGACACCTATAGCTATACCAAAGAGTAAACACAGTCTAACTTTTAGTCAGATAAACATAAAATCTCACATTAAAAGCCTATTTACTTCAGTTACTTTTACCCAATACATCATATCTGGCTTTCAACAAAAAAGTAACAAGGCATATTAAAAAGCAAAGCAAAGCAAAACAAAACAAAAAATCCCCACAGTTTGAAGAGACAAAGCAAACATTCAGAACCAGACTCAGATATGGCAGAGATTTTGAAATTACCAAACTGGAAATATAAGATAACTATGATTAATATATTAAGGGCTCCAATGAAAAAAGTGGACAACATATATCAACAAATTAGTAAGGTAACCAGAGATGGAAACTCTAAGAAAAAAATCAAAAGGAAACTCTAGAAATCAAAATATGTTTACAGCCAACGAAAGAATCAATGCATTTGAAGATATGTCAATAGAAACCTCCTAAACTGAAATTCAAAGAGAAAAAAGGACAAAAAATAATGTAAAAAGTGTCCAAGAGTTTAGGAACAATTACAAAAGAAGTAATATGCATATAATAAATACCAGAAATAAAAGAAAGGAACAGTAGAAATATTTAATTAATAAGCTTGGAAAATTTTCTAAAATTATTAACAGACACCAAACTACAAATGAAGGAAGCTCCAAGAACACAAAGCAGAATAAATACCAAAAAACCTACACCTAGGCATATCATTTTCTAACTGCATAAAATTAAAGACAAAATCTCGAAAGAAGCCAGAGGGGTAAAAAGAAATACCCACCACACCTATAGATAAACAAGAATAGGAAATTCATCAGACTTCTCTGTAAAAATCATGCAAGCAAGAAGAGAGTGGGGTGAAATATTTAAAGTGTTGAAATAAAACAATTACAAACCTAGAATGTGATATATAGTTAAATTATCCTTCAAAAGTGATGGATAAATAAAGACTTTCTCAGACAAACTAAAACAGGGAATTTGTCACCAGTCAACCTGTGTTGGAAAAACTGTTAAAGGATTTTCAGAGAAAATGAAAGTGATATATATCAGAAATTTGGATCCACATAAAGAATAGTGTTAGAGCAGGGATAAATCAAAATAAAATATTTTATTTTATTATTCTTATTCCGTATCTAACAGGCAACAGTTTGTTCAAAATAATAGCAATCATGTATTTGGTAATTATAGCTTATAAATAGGCAAATTAATGACAGAAATGTTAAAAAATGGTGGAATTGGAAATACTCCATTATCATGCACCAGCACTACTTGTGACATGGTATAGTGTTATTTGGAAGTGGACTTAGATTAGTTAGAAATGTATTTTGCAAACTCTAGAGATACAATTAAAAATTTGAAAATATAATTGATATGCTGTTTGAGTTCATTCTCACATTGTTATAAAGAAATATCAGAGACTGGGTAAAATTAATAAGAAAAGTTTTATTGGCTCACTGTTCCACAGGCTGTACAGAAGCATCTGCTTCTGGGGAGCCCTCAGGCAGCTTTTACTCACAGGGAATGGCAAACACAGAGCAAGGCATCCTCACATAGCAGGAGTAGGAGGAAGAGAGGGGTGGGGAGGTGCACACTACACACTTTAAACAACCAGATCTCACAATAACTCACTCACTATCATGAGAACAGCACAAAAGGGATGGTGCTAAGCCATTCATGAAGGACCACTCCCATGATCCAATCACCTCCCACCAGCCCCACCTCCAACAATGGGGATTACAATTCCACATGAGATTTGGTGAGTACAAAGAAGCAAACCATATAACATGCTAAGAGAGAAGAAAAAATAGAATAATATAAAATGCTCAATTAAAACCAGAGAAGGCAGAAAAAGCATGGAGAACAAAAAAGGAAACAAATAATAAGAGCAATGAATAAAAAAACCATTATAAATATAGTAGATGTTTAACCAGCTATATCAATAATCACTTTATTTTCTATTAATACATAATATTTTTAATTTATGTTGTACATTTAATATTTTGTTACATATACAGAATGTGCAATAATCAACTGAGGGTATTTAGGATATACATCACCTTGAGCATTTATCATTTCAGTGTGTTGAGAATATTTCAAGTCCTCACTTTCAGCTATTTTGAAACATATAATTCATTGTTGTTAACTACAGTCACCCTTCTCTACTACTGAACATCAGAACTTATTCCTTCTATCTAACTATATGTTTGTTTCCATTAACCAACCTCTCTTCCTCCCCCAAGCCCCACACTCACATCCTTCCCAGGCTCTGGTAATCATCATTCTAATCTCTACCTTCATGAAATCAATTGTTTTTACTTCCTACATATAAGTGAGTACAGGGCTTATTTCACTTAACATAATGACTTCGAGTTCCATCCATGTTGCTGCAAATGACATAATTTCATTCTTTTTATGGCAGAATAGGATTCCACTGTGCAAATATACTACATTTTCTTTATCCATTCACTCATTGATGGACACTTAGGTTGATTCCATATTATTGCTATTGTCAATAGTGCTTCAATAAACATGGGGGTTCAGTTATGCCTTTGAGATACTAATTTCATTTTCTTTAGATAAATACCCAGTAGTGGGATTGATGGATCATATGGTACTTCTCTTTTTGTTTTTTTTAAGAAGTCTTTATACTGTTTTCTTTGTTGGGAGACATTACTGATTCAATCTCATTACTTGCTATTGGTCTGTTCGGGTTCACTTTCTTTTTTATTCAATCATGGTAGGTTATATTTATTCATGAGTTTATCCATTTCCCCTAGGTTTTCGGGTTCATTAGTACATAGTTGTTCATAGTAGTTTCTGATAATCTTTTGTATTTCTGTGGTATCAGTTGTAATGTCTCCTTTTTCATCTCTAATTTTGTTTATTTGGGTATTCTTTCTTTTATTCTTGGTTAGTCTAGCTAGTGGTTTATCAAATTTGTTTATTTTTTCAAAATAACTTTTCATTTTGTTGATCCTTTGTAGTTTTTGAGTGTCTATTTTGTTTAGTTCTACTCTGATCTCTACTCTTTCGTTCTACTAATTTGGGGTTTGGCTTGTTCTTGCTTTTCCAGTTCCTTGAGGTGCATTGTTAGGTGGTTTGTTTCAAATCTTTCTACTTTTTGATGTAAGCATAAACTTTTAACTGTATTTACTACAAATTTATACCTATAAACAAGTAATGCTTTTGCTGTATCCCACAGGTTTTGGTATGTTTTGTTTCCATTTTCATTTGTTTCTAGACTTTTTAAATTTATTTCTTAATTTCTTCATTGACTCAGTCATTGTGCAGGGACATGTTGATTAATTTCCATGTATTCCTACAGATTTCAAAGCTCCTCTTGTTATTGATTTCTAGTTTTAGTCCATTGTGGTCTGAGAAGATACTTGATATGATTTCAATTTTAAAAAATTTGTTGAGACTTGTTTTGTGTCCTAACATATGGTCTATTCTTGAGAATGTTGATATGCTGATGAGAAGAATGTATATTCTGCAGCTGCTGGATGAAACATTCTGCAATTGTCTATTAGATCCACTAGGTCTAAGGTGCAGTTTAAATCTAACGTTTCTTTGTTGTTTTCTGTCTAGATAATTTATTTATTTTTGAGAGTGGAGTGCTGAAGTCCCCAGATATTATTTTATTGATGTCTATCTCTCCTTTTAGATCTAAAAATATTTGCTTTATATATCTGGGTGCTCCTGTGTTAGGTGCACAAATGTTTGCCATTGCTATATCCCTTACCAAATTGATCACTTTATCATTATATAATGACCTTCTTTGTCTCTTTTTACTGTTTTTGACTTAAAGTCTGTTTTATCTGATATACATGTAGCCACTTTTGCTTACTGTTCATTTCCTTTTCCATGGAATATTTTTTTCCATCCCTTTACTTTTAGTCTATATGTGTCTCTACAGGTGAAATGTGTTTCTTTTAGGCAGAATATATTTAGGTTACTTTTAAAATTCATTCAGCCAATCTATATCTTTTAAGTGGGATATTTAATTTGTTTACATTCAAGGTTATTATTAATATGTAAGGACTTATTCCTGTCATCTTGTAATTACTTTCTGGTTGTTTTGTATTTCCTTCCTTCCTTCCCTCCCTCCCTCCCTCCTTCCTTCCTTCTGTCCTTCCTTCCTTCCCTCCCTCCCTCCCTCCTTCCTTCCTTCCTTCCTTCTGTCCTTCCTTCCTTCCTTTGTCTCTTGCTTTTTTATATTGTGGTTTGGTGGTTTTCTGTTTTCTGTACTGGTAATATTTGTGTTCTTTCTCTTTCTCATTTGTGTGTTTGCTGATAAAATTTTAGACACAACGACAAAAATGTAGTCCATGAAAAAAACAATTGATAAGTTGGACTTTATTAAAATTATAAACATCTGTTTTGTGAAAAAACAGTTGAAAGAATAAATAGCTAAGCCATAAAATGGGAGAAAATATATGCAAAACATATACCGATTAAGAAACTTCTACATGGAATTCACAAAAACCTCTTAAAACTCAACCATAAAAAAACTAACAACCTAATTTAAAAATGGGCAAAAGTTCTGAACAGACACCTAATCAAAGAAGATACACAGATAACAAATAAGCATCTGAATATATGCTCAATGTCATATGTCATTAGGGAATTTTAAATTTAGACAATGACATACACTACACACCTATTAGAATGACTGAAACCCAGTATTACTGACAACATCAAATTTTGGCAAGGATGTGAAGCAATAGAAATTATCATCCATTGCTGGTGGGAATGCAAAATGGTACAGCCACTTTGAAAGATATTTTGGCAGTTACTTAAAAAGCTAAACATTGTCTTACAGTATGATGCATTAATCATACTTTTTATAGCTACACGAAAACTTGCACAAGTGTTTATAGCAGCTTCATTCATAATTGCCAAAACTTGGAAATAACCAATATGTCAATCAATAGGTAAATGGGTAAACAATTGTGGTACATCCACACAATAAAATATTATTCATTGATAAAAAGAAATTAACCATCAAGCCACAGAACTACATGGAAAAACCTTAAATGCATATATTAAGTGAAAGAAGTCAGTCTGAAAAGGCTACATACTGTAGGATTCCAAACTTATGACATTTTGGAAAAGGCAAAACTATAAAGACTATAAAGACTAAAAAGATCATTGGTTACCAAGAGTTTTTGAGGAGAAAGGGAGAGATGAATAGACAAAGCTCTGGGATATTTAGGACAGTGAAACTATTCTGTATGATACAGTAATGGTGGATACATGATATTTTACATTTGTCAAAAACCATAGAACTGTATAACACAAAGAATGAACTCTACTATCAACCATGGACTTTAACAATAATGTATAGTGTTTCATTAATTGTAATAAATGTGCCACACTAAGTCAAGACATTAACAAAATGGGAAACTGGGAGAGGCAAAGGGGCTATATGAGAGTTCTCTGTACTTTCTGCTCAACTCTTCAAAAAAAAAATGTATCCTCTTATCTGTTAACTTCTTTGTAACCCTAAATCTATTTGTGAAAAATAAAGCTTATTAAATAAATAAATCTCCTTTGCCTCTTCAAAAGGTGTTTTACTGGAACTACTTGTTTAGGGTGTGCTGTAGCTTTAATTTTTGTACCACTAGCAACTAGCATGGTGCTGGTAGCATTAAGAAAACTCAACAAAGGCACATTGAATAAATGAATGCATTTTTAAAAGTATTTTGTCATGAAAAGACATGTAGGAACCTTAAATGCATATTACTAAGTGAAAGAAGCCACTCTGAAAAGGCTATATACTGTGTGGTTTCAACTATTGAAATTTCGGAGAAGGCAACATTTCGGAGACAGTAAAAAGATAAGGAGTTGCCAGGAGTTTTGGGAGAGGGAGAGATAAATAAAGTGGAACACAGAAGATTTTTAGGGCAGTGAAACTCATCTGTATGATACTGTAATGGTGGATACATGTCATCATACATCTGTTGAAACCCATAGATGGTACAACATTAGGAGTGAAATCTAAATGTAAACTATAGATGTTGGGTGATCAGGATGTGTCAATATAGGTTCATGGATTACAACAAATGCACCACTGTGGTGCTGGATATTGATAATGGGGGGAGTCTTGTGGGTAATATGGGAACTCTGTACTTTCCACTCAATTTTGTTGTGAACTTAAATCTGCTCTAAAAATTACAGTGTGTGTGTAATGCTAGCAAGACACTATATTAACACATTTTAGTACAATTCAATGCCATTAAACAGATGTTTTAAAAGTTATATATGCCTGGCAATGTGGTAAGCTGGGAAGTATTAATAAACAAATACCGTCTCAAACTACTGTGCATTATTTCTCATTATTGACTTCCTCTAATAAATTTAACTAAGGCAATAAAAGGAGAAAGTAAACAAGTAAATACTTTATTAGCAGGCAGATTCCAAATTACTTTCCAGTTTCTTCCAGGGGACATGCTACTTTGAATTTTTTATAAAGATGTTGAACTGCCACCAGAGAGTTTATACTCTTCAATATCTGCCCATATCATCAATATCACTACTAGCACTTCTGCTGTCCTCATTATCAAAAAGTACTTATTTGTAAACAGCAATCTGCTCTACCAGACATTGTACTAATATTTACATGTAGGTGCTCCCTGCTGTCCTAAAGATCATAAACTAAAATAAGCAATGCTGAAGGGAATGATAACATAACATTCAGATAAGAACACAAATGCAATGAAATTTTAGTGAAATCTTGGTTAGTGGAATTGCTCAGGGATGGAAATTCTGGCTAATTGAATTTTCTGTTCACCTGAAATTTAAATAGAAAGTCCTGTTGGTTTCTTAATTGAGGTAAATAATTATAAAATGTCTAAGACCAATTTTCATTCATCGTAAATGGTCCCTTGAACTATTCTGAGTCCTCCTTTGATGGCTAGGTATCTTGCAGAGTTTCTGGGTCATTATCCTGAGTATGAGTAATCATTGTCCAGGAATGATGATTGATAAAATTAAGGATGGGAGGTATGTTTAAAAAAATTAAAATGTTCAATTAAACAAGATCTCTTTCTTGGTGTTATTTGCTCCCCCCCCCCATTCAAGCATTATTACTCCAAGTCCAGCATCATGCCCAGAGTCTGACAAAATCAGATTTATTGGCTCAATGCATTGAGGGAGGGGCATTCTAGAGGAACTATGGATTAATCCTTGATTGAAGGAAGGAAGAAAGTTTTGTAATGTTTACATTTACAGTGAAAGATTCTGATGAGGTTTTAGGGAAGCAGGGGTAAATCCTGGATTGGTTGGAGTTTCTGAGGCAGGATTGGAAAAAATGGGGGTTAACTAGGGACTGGGTTCTCTTATGGGGCAAGGATAGCTTAGCAGTTGGGTATCCCTGGTAGTTAATGTAAGCAGCAAAGCAGGTTTGGGGCATCACTGGTAAGAAAGCAGTAGTCACTCAAAGGAGGAGGGGGTCATTATGGCATTTTACAACTGCTGCATGACCTTGGGAGAAACAGTGTTTTCTGCTAACTTTGCAGCTGGCTTTATCTGTCTGTCCTCCCAGCCTGATTAATAGCAGGGCTGCTTATTCTCAGTCCACACTGATTTTCACTCTTTCAGTCCCCGACAGATTTTGACTTTTTATAGTCTAAATCTGGAGTACAACAAAACATTCTGGACAATTGAGGATTCTTGCTAGCTTTGATGAATTCAGTCTAGCCCTATAGGAACCCTCAATCACTAAAGGGCAGCAGCTCTTCCTCAGTCTCTAAACTTCAGTTTCTTTATCTGCAAAATAAAGCTAATAGTATTTATCTCAGATGGTTATTATGAGTATCCAATATGTTTTAAGATGTGAAATGCTTTTGCAATATGCAGTGTACTATAAAAGGATGAACTGGGATTATTATTATTATTATTTACTAATTATAGGTTTTTGTCTAGAGTAGCTTACAACCCAACACAACATAGTTGAGACTGAGCATCTAAAATCTGCTCAATAAATGAAGAGAAACAACAAACATGTTTTAGGTAGGCTTTTAGTATTTTATGCATAGATCAAGGATAAGACCAACCCTGGAATCATGAATAGTATTCACCACTCCTTCAAAAATGTACCTTTAGTTAACTAGAAATTAAGGACGGCCCTAGGTAAAACTATGCTGTTTATAATGTGTACATTCACATACAGGTGTGATGAGATTTGAAACCTATTTAAATTAAAGCAAAGTGATTGATCTGTATTTCTTCTTCCAGTAGGATGAGCTGAGAGTAGAAGAAAGGAAAATACTTTTTTGAAGCTCAACTTTGGGAAAACCAAGGACATGTGGGGTCCTTCAAGACATTAAAAATTGTGTGAGAAGTTGCCAAAATACATCTCATCATTTTCCCTAGGACTGCCTGGGAGTCCAATTATTTCCTCTGTATTTTAGGGACAAACAACATATTCACAGCTCCATATTGCTTTTTAAAAAGAGTGGGTCATTATTAGGTTAGTTTTGGTCTTTAAGATAGACTCACCTTATTTTAAGAATAAAAATTTTCATGCTTATATCACCTTCCCTCTTTATTAGAGCATTTCAGTCATGCAAGGAGAGGATGTTAAGGTAAAGGAATGAAACAGAAGACCAGAAAGTGGTAAAAAGCAGCAGTGAAGAAACCAAAACTAAAACAAACCAGCAAAGACCATATTCAGCTCACAGCCTTTCAGGAACTGAAGGTAAATAAAATTATTTGCATTTTAGTAAGCTTTTCTGAAAACCTTAAGATAAATTGAATATGTTTTTCAGGTCAAGACTTAGAAAAGATTTGGTAAACTGTTTTATAGTATTGCCTGAGGAAGAAAACATTAGGTATTGATAGGGCGATTTGTAAAGTGAGATTTATAATTGAAAATGACTCTCTGTTGGGACAAAGCAATTGTCTTGAAATTCGTGGAGTCTTTTTTGACAATCAGATGCAATGCGTAACCCTGTAGGCAATCTATAATACTATTATTTCTTATTTAATAGGACTGGTTCAATTTTTCTGACTTTTTAAATTAGCTATGTAGAATACATACCTCACTAGCAAATTCTTTAAAACAAAATTCTCAAGCCTCTTGTAAGATTGATTAGAAGGAAGTTCTGTAGTGGTACAGGACTGAGGTGGCCTTCCTAGAATCATTATCCCCAAAGGACATTGTGCGGGTACTCTCTGATCCTCCTTTGCAGCAGTTCCCATTAAGCTTTAACAGAAGGACAGAAAGTAAGAAGTCTTCCCCTTATGATTCCTACTAGGTTTCCTCGAAATAATTATTTGACTTCTCTGAATAAACATGGTAGAGCTTGGCAGAGAGCAGATTGTTGGAATGATTTTAAAATTGTAGAAATAAATAACCAAACTTGTACAATTACATCTTATGTTACTGCACACATAAAATTATTTTACCATCTCTATAAATTATATCTTCTGGAGTTAGTGAAAGGGTTGTGATGCAGTTGTGTGGGATAGATTAGCAGTTGTGAATGGTTACCACATTTGGGTTCAGATTTCCTTGTGGCTTAGTCTCTTAGCAACATCAGAGGCATGGGAGAACTGTGCCAATCTCTGCTTAAAGGGAGATAAAGGGGAATCTGTATGCCCAAAGTGGGGTCTAAGTGCTTTGGCAATGGGCTGAAAATCAGGAGAGGCTCGGGACCACAGTGGTGAAACTGACCCAGAGAGCAAACAAATGAGAACTCCAAAATGTTAGACAGGATTTGATCTAAAATGCTATTCAAGCAGCAGGGGAAATGCTGAGTACAGACGTTATACTTACTGAAGTCCAAGTGACATTATCTCATCAAGCTCTCAGTAAATATCTAAGCTTTTTTTACTAGGTATTGTTTTAAGTCCTCTATTCCTCTGTGGCAAACTAAGAAATAAAAAGTTGTAACACACATTTCTAGGATCAAGCTGCTGCACAGGAAATTGAGAACCTAGGCAGAGGGGCTAGTTCTCCTGCCAGACTCAGTGCCTCTGGGGAAGCTTCTCCACAAGTCAACTGCCTGAGAGCTATTTATTTACATCCTCACTGCTTGGTTATATTACACAATGCAATTTTGAAATGTGTGCACAACACAAGAGCTATGATTCAATTTTTAAATGGGCCCAAAGCAATGCCCTTGCTATGGTCTAAATGTTTGTGGTCTCCCAAAAATCATATGCTATCACCTAATATCCATCGTGATAGTATTAAGAGGTGGGGCCTTTGAGAAGTGATTAAATCATGAAGGCTCCCCACTCATGAATGGGATTAGTGCCCTTATAAAAGAAGCATGAATGAGTTCCCTTGCCCTTGTTGCCATGTGAGGACACACAGAAGGTTCCATCCACGAGGAACAGGCCCTCACCAGACACTTAATCTGCCAGCACATTGATCTTGGACTTCCCAGCCTTGAGAACTGTGGGCTATAAATTTTTGTTGTTTTTAAATTACCCATTTAAGGTATCTTGTTATAGAATCCCAAATGGACTAAGACAAAAATTGGTGCTGACAGTGGGGTGCTCTGGTTAAAAAAAATACCAAAAAATGTGGAATGGCTTTGGAACTTTGTAATGAACAGAGGCTGGAATAGTTTGGAGGAGCAGGCTAGAAAAAGCCTATATCAACATGAACTAACTGTAAGGAGCAATTCTGGTGAGGGTTCAATAGAAGAGGAGAACTGTAGAGGAAGCTTCAATCTTCTCAGCGATTACTTAAGTGGTCATGATCAGAATATTGATAGAAATATGGACAGTAAAGGCCATTTTTATGTGGGCTCAGACTTACATGAGAAACACGTTATTGAAAACTGAAGTGAAGGCCATCCTCGTTATAAAGTGGCAAAGAACTTGGCTGAATTTTCTTCATGTCCTAGTGCTTTGTGGAAGGTAGAACGTGTGAATGGTGCAATAGGATATTTAGTGAAAGAAATTGCTAAGCAAAGTACTGAGGGTGGGGCATGGCTTCTCTTGATTGCCTATGGTAAAATGAGAGAAGAAAATGAATTAAAGATGAAATTTATAATCAAAAGGGAAGCAGAATTTAAAGATTTGGGACATTCTCAGCCCAGCCATGTTGCAAAGAATGAAAGAGTGTGTTAAATAGGGAACACCAAGAATGTGGCCAAGAAAACATTTGATAAGATTAGTATAGATATAAGGAAGCCAGAGGGTATTCATTAGGATGATAGAAGAAGGAATTCTAGAGATTTTCAGGGCTACCCCAGCCATCACAGGCCCTTTCCAGACACTGGATCTACAGGCATCTTGATCTTGACTTCCCAGCCTCCAGAACTTTGACTAATACATTTCTGTTGTTTATAAATTACCCCAGTCTAAGGTATTTTTTAACAATGTCTTGTACAGACAGAGACAGCACTGAATAAGGGCCATGCATCCAGAAATAAATTTTGTTTCTAGAAATGCCTTTGAGAGGAATCCCCTAATGAAAAATTCTCAGTATCCTGCCGTCAGAACTCTTCCTTATGGAGAAAATATATGGGTTATGAAAAAATGTGAATCTTCTCTTGGTTCACCTAAACAGTATGATTAGCAATTTTTTTCTATTAAAATGCTGGATTTGTTCCAATTTGCTGTGCTGTATAAAATCTTGTATGCTTTGTTTCAAGGACTTTGGAGGCTAGAAGACATGGTTAATTAGTTCCTGTATTAGCATAAATGGCTCTAGACTGAAAGAATTATAGAAACCACACAAGCTTCCAAATAGATCATGGATCACACAAGACATATGAAGTGGAATGATGACATTTTAGTCAATGATATATTGCATATACAAAGGTAGCCCCATAAGATTATAACACTGTATTTTACTGTACCTTTCCTTTGTTTAGATATATTTACATACACAAATATTACCATTGTGTTACAGTTGCCTACAGTATTCAGTACAATAATATGCTGTACAGGTTTGTAGCCTAGGAGCAATAGGCTATATCATGTAGATTAGGTGTGTAGTAGGCTATAATATAGGTTTGTATATGTACACTCGATGATGTTTGCACAATAATGAAATCACCTAATAATGTATTACATAGAACGTATCCCCATCATTAGGCAACTCATGACTATATTACAAAATGAGTGACTGTATCTTAGCCAGGCATGGTGGTATGTGCCTGTAGTCCCAGGCTGGGAATTTCTGCCTTTTTGTTGGCACTTCTATGAAGGTGACTTTAGTTAGCTAGTAGGGTCTTGTGAAATTTTCAAAATAAATTTCCTGGAACTTTCCGTCACTGCTAATATAGTTATTTTACTGGGGGATTTGGTGGAGAAACAGGATGTAACAAAATCAGTTAAACAATGTCATTTTGCAAGTCCTGAAAGGTTGTCTTCCTATAGCATTTCCTAGCTGGTTGACTCATTCGGCCCCTAATATGGTGGCTTGTTCACAATTTATCCAACTCATGTATATATGTTTTGTCTCCTACCAACTCTAATCATTTGCTGCTGGAGAGAGTAGCAGTGCCTCACTTTTCTTTTGTAAAATTATAACCAGTTTGGAATACAGTTAGGCAGATTCTTAAAAAGTTAAATAATCCTGCAGAACAAAAGGGATAGTACGCAAAAACTAAAGAAAGGTGTGTAAAGAAATGTCTTTAGTTAATAACAATGTATTAATTTTGATTTTTTTTTTTGAGATGGAGTTTCACTCTTGTCACCCAGGCTATAGTGCAATAGCATGATCTCAGCTTACTGCAACCCCTGCTTCCCGGGTTCAAGCAATTCTCCTGTCTTAGCCTCCCGAGTAGCTGGGATTACAGGTGCCTGCCACCATGCCCAGCTAATTTTTGTATTTTTAGTAGAGACGGGGTTTCACCATGTTGGCCAGGCTGGCCTTGAACTCCTGACCTCAGGTGATCCACCCACCTCGGCCTCCCAAAGTGCTAGGATTACAGTCATGAGCCACCGCTCCTGGCCCATTCCTTTTTTATTGCCAAGTATATTCCATTATATGACTATACAACAATTTGCTCATCTATTCACCTGTTGATGGACATTGGATTGTTTCCAATTTGGATGATTATGAAGAAAGCTGCTATGACCATTCATATACTTGTCTTTGTATGCACATATATTTCCTTTTCTCTTGCCTGAATACCTAGACATGAGCAGTATTCTTATGGTACAAAGGTACCATAAGAACCTAAGATGTCGATAATTGGGGAAACGGGGTATGGGGTATATAGGAACTCTATATACTATCCTCATGATTTTCCTATAAATCAAAAATTATTCTAAAAAAGTTTGTTTAAAAATGATTTAAATTTTATTTAAAGAATAAATTAAAAATTAAATTTATGTCTACTATATAATTCAAGTACACCATGTCTAGCTATTCAGGCAAGAGAAAAGAAAATATATGTGCATACAAAGATATGTATATGAATGTTCCTAGCAGATTTCTTCATAATAGTCCTAATTGGAAACAACCCAAATGTCGTCCATCAACAGGTGAATAGAAGAGTAATTTTTGTATAATCACATAATGGAATACTATTTGGCAATAAAAATAGTATGAACTATTGACACATATAACAAGATGGGAGAAATCTCAAAATAATTGTGCTACATGAAATAATCCAGAGCAAAACAAGTGCCTATTGTATGATTCTGCTTATATAAAATTCTAGACAAGGCAGACTGATTTATAGTGATAGAAGATCCCTGTTGTTGGAGAAGGGCAGGAGGGAGGGATTTCAAAGGGGCACCAGGAAACATGGGGGTGATTAATATGTTATCTTCATTGTGGTGATGGTTTCACAGGTGTACACATATATCAATCCGCCCTTACAAATTGCATACTTTAAATTGTGTGATTTATTATATGTCAATTATACTCCGATAAAGCTGTTTATTTTAAAAGTTACATGCAGTCACACATACAAAAAGGGAGATTATTACCTTAGGCTCATATAATTAGTACCTTTGATCACAAAACACATCTCTGAGCTTTTTGGTGATGGAACTTCTGCTACTAACTATATACTAGTGTACCCATCACATATCCATTTTGGGACCAGTTTCTTGTTCTGTAGAATGAAAAGTGACCCTTAAGGTCTTTTATACACAGATACGTTGACAGTAATCCTAAATATGTATCTTCTATAACAATTTAAAATGAATTCAGTTGTATTGATTTCAAATAAATATTAAATTAAAATTGCCTAATAAAGTGTTACTAATTACAAACTTCAAAGTACAAATGGCAATTAATACTTTAGAATCATTTGTAATATATCCATTATTTATTTCTGAAAATCTGTTCTGTGTCAGGCAATTAATTTCAAGGGTTTTTTTTTTTAAGAAAAACAGCTTTATTGAGATAAAATGTATATGCCACATAATCTATCCATTAAAAGTATACAATTCTTTGTTTTCTAGAATATTCACAGATGTGAAACTATCACTATGGTCAATTTTATAATATTTTCATTATCTTATAAAGAAGCCCCAGACTGCTTGATGGGTACAACGTTTCCTTTTAGGGTGATGAAAATGTTCTGGTACTATAAAGTGGTGGTGGTTGTATGAATTCTGAATGTACTGAATGCCATTAAATTGTGAATTTTAAAATGATGAATTTTATATTATGTTGTGTTCTATCACACACACAAAAACACACCCATACACTTTAGCTATCACATCTATATTCCATTCCTCCCCACTGGCGCTAAGCACCCAGTAATCTACTTTCTGTTTCTATAAAGTTGCTTATTGTGGACATCTTATATAAATTGAATCATATAATATGTGTTTTTTTTTTGTTTCTGGCTTCTTACACTGAGAACATTTTCAAGGTTCATTCAGGTTGTAGTATATGCCAATATTTCGTTTTTTATGGTTAAATAATATTCACTGTATGAATGTACCACATTTTATTTATTCATTCCTTAGTTGATAGACATGATAGGTTGTTTTCATTTTTGTCTATTATGAGCAATGCTGCTATGAACATTCATGGACCAGTTTTTTGTAGATATATGTTTTGATTTACTTTGTTTATATCCCTAGGAGGGCTATTCCTACCAGCAGTATATGAGGTTTCCCATTTCTTCATATCCTTACCAACATTTGTTATAATCTGACTTTTTTTTCTGAGACAAGGTCTTGCTCTGTCACCCAGGCTGGAGTGTAGTAGAACAATCATGACTCACTGCAACCTCAACATCCTGGGCTCAAGTGATGTGCCCACCTCAGCCTCCCAAGTAGCAAGTAGCTGGGACTACAGGCACATAGCACAATGCCTGGCTAAGATTTGTACATATATATGTATTTTTTCTTGGCAGGGAAGCGGGGAGAGACAGGGTTTTATCATATTGCTCAGGCTAGTCTCAAACTCCTGAGCTCAAGCAATCCACCCACCTTGGCCTCCCAAAGTGCTGGGATTATAGGCCCGAATAACTGTGCTCAGCCTATAATCTGACTTTTTAAATTATAGCCATCCTAGTGCATCCTAGTGAGTATAAAGTGGTATCATGTGGTTTTGGTTTGCATTTCCTTGATTACTAAACATGTCAAACACCTTTTCATGTGTATTTTGCCTAGAAATATGCTCCTATAGTAAATATTTTGCATAGACTCTTAAGGGGTTCACAGACCTTCAAAGTTATGAACCCCTAGAAAAGAGTTATTGGGTGGACACATAGAGAGAAACTGTCATGAGAGTAATTATAAATAACATTTAAACATAGTAAATAATACAAAGCATACTTGTCTCATTTATGCTGCTCTATATTCAATAAGAAAACTGAAGGAATAAACTTTAACATTAGTTATACTGAAATTTTAGATTAATTTTCACTGCATGATTCTTAATGGGAGTGAAGAGGGAAGAATCCCAATTCCTATCAGAATCAGGAACATCTACACATCATCATCTCTGAAACCAAAGAGAAACCTCACAAACTGAGTGAGGCGAGAAAGGTTACCTATATTTTTATATCTTTTTTGTACAAATGAGAAAGTACTAAATAGAATTAGAAAACCAATAGAATTGGTATCTATAAACCAGAGAATTATTTGTGTAACAGGAGAGTGAAAAGAGGTCTAAACATGTACTAAATTGAAGGATCAGTCTTTTCAGGATAAGTATTAGATGTTGGGAAAAATAAACAGTATTCAACAAGAGTTAACAGTTATTTTGGCTGAAGACCAGCTTACCATTGCCACTGCAGTTTTACACTTATGACATATGAAGGTTGTCTGTTCCCAGGTAGAAAATAAACAATTTGCCCAGTGGTCTGAGGAGTCACCTTCAAAGACTGGACCTTTGCTGTGACTGTTGGAGTACCAGTGGTTTTAGCTTTAGAAACTCAAAGGAATTTGCTTAGGCAGCTTTTGGAGGGTCATTATACCCTGGTGACATAATCTTTAAATGGGAGAAAGATCTACTTATGTTAGAAGCTTACACATTGGCATTTCTTAAGGCAGTCATCCTTGGTCTCTCCATAAGATCAGCTTTTAGAGAATGGAATGATTTGGAGTTGCAATTAAAATCCTGAGCAGAATCCCGTAAGACAGCAAAGAAAGATAAGCAATTCAAGCTCTCTACCTTATTTCACCTTCTCTAATATGACCTGCCAGTTCTTCAATAAACTTTTCTCCTTTCATCCAGTAGATCATTGGCCCAGACTCTCCACTGAATCCGAAGAATGCTTTGCAGGGGATGTTCAGAGGCTTACCTGAGAATGAGAGAAAAAGAAATGAGCAAATGACTCCTGATTATCAGTGGGAGACAGGAAGCGACCATTTAATATCCAAAGGAAAACTCAGAGGTGACCCAATTTTCAACTCTTTTTCTAGTCATCTTATCATTGTACCTGGGAAAAATTTTAAATAGTTATGAGGGCTTCTAGAAAAAAACTTAAATTCAAAGTATAATCAAAAGTGGGAATATAAAGTTACTCAGCTTTCTGTTTGTTTGTTTTTGAGAAGGGGTCTGACTCTGTCACCCAGGCTGGAGTGCAGTGGCACAACCACAGCTCACTGCAGCCTTAACCTCCCTGGCTCAAGTGATCCTCCCACCTCAGCCTTCCAAGTAGCTGGGACCACACAGGGTCTCCCTATGTTCCCAAAGCTGTTTGTTACACAGGTTTTAAAACTGTTTATTTTTGCTGCCTCCTTCTTATGAAATAATACAAAAAAATCAAATGAAAAGACTATCTTTTTTGTTTATTTTTGAGAATATTAAGCACTGCTAACTTGAACTTGCCCTTGAAACTAACATTAATCAAAAGTATAAGTTAATTTTTGGTTGGTGAGAAGACATATCATAATATACTCTCCACTGTTATTAAGATTACACAGAAATTTGTTTATTCTGATTTTTACATGTCTTAAGAAAAATTAGGTAATATAAACTATAATGGTTATTTTTAGGTGTCAAATTGACTGGATTAAGAAATATTAATACCTAGATAGCTGGTAATGCATTATTTCTGGGTATGTCTGTCTGGGGTTTCCAGGAAAGATTGGTATTTGAGTTTGGTGGCTGAGTGGCAAGATCCACTTCAGTGTGAATGGGAAGCATCCAAGTGGCTGGGGGCCTGGATAGAACAAGAAGTCAGAATGCAGGCACTGTGTAAAATGGGGCCTCCTTGAGGTGGTCTATCAAAAAATGACTGCTCTTTTCTTGGCACTACACATAAGGTACTGACTATTGCTGCAATTTCTCCTGGGAGGAATGTTTTTACTCTCCCATTAAACAGGTTCAATGTTTTTACTCTCCCATTAAACAGGTTCTTGTTAAATAAACACAAGAGACAGATATTTTTGTAAAGGCCACAGATAACCATCACTGCCCTTTTCTTGACAAACAATTTTTCTCCATTCTGTTTTTCTCTTTAAACAATTTTCAACCTCTTTTAAAGTCTCTTTTAAATTGTCCTATTATCTCTACTTCTTGGTATGCAGTTTTTTTTTCCATTGTGTCAAGGGAAGCGACATCATGGTGGTTAATTTTCTTATGAGGTTTATAATTTCATTGCTGTATTTTCATCTACAGCAGGGATTGTTTTCTGTGGTAGTCCCAGATGCTGAGGGTTATAGAGGAATTCCCTTAGAGAAGTTCCAAGGTTGCTTCTACCAAGGCCCTACAAGTTTCACTGGTTTGGAACCAGTTTTTCTGTCAATTTCTTTGCTTGGGGGCTTGTGTCATATATGAGTTATGTGAATTTAGAGTCCACACCCATGCTTGGTACAGGTTTAGAGTTCCAGTTTCTCTTAAATGTTTCCTTGGATTCATAGCTATGGCCCTGGAGTGAATGTGAATTTTCTGTACACTTTCCTGAATCAATAAGCAGAGTTTTCTAGGCCCCATTTAATAGATTTCAGGGTTTATAAATCATTCAGTTTTCTAGATTTTTGCTGGGTTCTGCTCTAACTCCATACTTCACATAGATCCTAAACTCAAGCCCATGTACCCTGAATATCCACATTTGGTTTTGATATCTCCAGGAGATCTTCAATTTCAATTTATACTCCTTTCTCTTACTTTGAGCTCCCTATTTATCACTAAGGCCTGAGAATTTCCCTTACTTGCTTTCCAGCTGGGCTAAGCATGTAAATTATTTGCCTTATTTTGACCAGCATTTCTCTGTAGTTAGAACAAGAGGTGATCTTTACCATTTCAATTCATTCTACCTTATTGACTAGGTGCCTGAAATTCTACCACAAAAATCTATAAATTGTGTATCTTTGTCCTATGTAATCAAGTTAATTTTAATTTCACCAGTCTTACCAAGGAGTTAAACATAGAGTTTATATTAATGTTACTGTTAATGTATCCTTTCTTCCCTGGGCCCACACTTTGATATGGCCTTTCAACATAAGATAAAAAGAAGAATGGATAGTTGTGATGCCAATGTGAAAACTAATCACCTTCCTGCTGTGCTTTATGTATTTAACTTTGTAGCTTCACCTTTCAAGAGGTTTATTTCTTCCTTAAGATAATCCACAATCAGGGCACAAATCTTTTATCTGTATTTGTGAGAGTGCCCTGAACCACATGCTCCAGTCTAGCAGGCCAGTGTCAGAACACATGGAACACTGGAGCATGCTACTTTCAGTTGTAAGACATATTTTAAGAAGATTGTTGCTAATGTAATAATGAAGTTAATGAGTTAGTTATTTAAAAATTTACAGGAGAGCTGAAGTCACCATTATATTATGTCACTCTTACACATATGCATTCCAGTATACTTCTTTTTGAATGGGAGTTAAGGGGTAAAGTCATAACTTGTATATGAGACATGTTTCATTGTTATGGTTTGAATGTCCCCACCAAAACTCATATTGAAATTCAATTGCCAATGTAACAGTGTTGAGAAGTAAGACCTTTGGAAGATAATTAGGTCATGAGGGCTTTGCCCTTATGAATGGAGTAACGTTATTGTGGAACTGGGTTAGTTTTTCTGAGAGTGGGCTTCTGAGAAAAGGATGAGTTGAGCTGGATTTCCTCTCTCTGTCTCATATGTGTGCCTTCTGCCATGGGATGACCCTCACCTAATGCCAACAGGTGCTGATGCTCTTGGACTTCTCAGCATCTAGAACTGAGAGCCAAATAAATCTCTTTTCCTTACAAATTGCACCATCTGTGGTCTTCTGTTATAGCAGCAGAAAATGGACTAAGACAGAAAAATTGGTACTGAGAGTGGGGTTGTTGCTATAACAAATACCTGAAGATGTGGGAGTGGCTTTGGAACTGGGTAATGAGCAGAGGCTGAAGGAATCTGGAGGAAAAGGCTAGAAAAATCTTGTACTGATGTGGACAGACCATAAAGAGAATTCTGGCAAGGGCTCAGGAGAAGAGGAGAGCTGTAGGGAAAGTCTGATCTTTTTAGAGATTACTTAAGGGGTTATGACCAGAATGTTGGTAGGAATATGGACAGTAAAGGCAACTGTGATGAGGTATCAGAAAGAAATGAGAAACAAGGTACTGAAAACTGGAGTAAAGGCTATCCTTTTTATAAAGTGGCAAAGAAGGTGATGAAATTGTGTCTGTGTCCAGGGCTTATGGAATGCAGAGCTTAAAAGTGATAAACTAGGGCATCTGGTACAAGAAATATCAACGCAGCAAGGTATTCAGGCTACTGTATGGCTACTTTTCATTGTATATAGGGAGATATGAGAGCAAAGAGATGGCTTAAAGATGGAATTAATACTTAAAAAGGGAAGCAGAATAGAAAAATTTTGAAAATTTGCAAGCTGGCAAGGTAAAGAGTGAAAAGGCATCTTTAGAAAAGAATACAAAAAGTGTGGCCAAGCAACCATTTGTTAAAGGAATTAATATGCATAGAAACAAGCCAGGTGCCATCCATCAAGACAAGGGACAAAAGACCCCAAAGGCATTTTGAAGATCTTTGAGACAGCCTCTCCCATCACAAGCTCAGGGGCTCTAGCAGGGCAGAATTGTTTGGGGTAACAGGCCTGAGGTATCCTCCATGGGCTCTGATATGGTTTGGCTCTGTGTTTCCACCCAAATCTCATCGCAAATTGTAATTGCCATGTGTCCAGGGATGCACCTGGTGGGGGATGATTGGATCATGGAGGCAGTTTCCCCCATGCTGTTCTCATGACAGTGAGGGAGTTCTCATGAGATCTGATGTTTTTAAAATGTGTCAGAGTGTGCAAGCCCCAAGCCTTGGCAGCTTCCACATGGTGTTGGGCCTGCAGGTGTACAGAATACAAGAATTGAGCTTTGGGACCCTCCGCCTAGATTTCAGAGGATGTATGGAAATGCCTGGATGTCCAGGCAGAAGTCTGCTGTAGGAGTGGAACCCTCATGGAGAACCTCTGCTAGAGCAGTGTGGAAGGGAAATGTGGGGTCAGAGCCCTGACAGAGAGTCCCCACTGGGCCACTACCTAGCAGATCTGTGAGAAGAGGACCACCATCCTCCAGACCCCAGAAATATAGATCCACTGACATCTTGCATCATGCACCTGAAAAGGCTAAAAGCACTCAACACCAGCCCATGAAGGCAGCCACAGGGGCTGTACCTTGCAAATCCACAGGGGCAGAGCTGCCCAAGGCCATGGGAGCACACCCCTTGTAATAGCATGCTCTGGATGTGAGACATGGAGTCAAAGGAGATTTTGGAGCTTTAAGATTTAATGATGGCCTGGCCAGGTTTCAGACTTGCCTGGGGCCTGTGGCTTCTTTGTTTTGGCCATTTTCTCCCATTTGGAATGGGAACATTTACCCAATGCCTGTACCCCCATTGTATCTTGGAAGTAACTAACTTTCTTTTGATTTTACAGACTCATAGGTGGAACGGAGTTGCCTTTCCTCGGATGAGACTTTGGACTTGAACTTTTGAGTTAATGCTGGAATGAGTTAAGACTTTGGGGGACTATTGGGAAGGCATCACCACATGTTGAAAGGGAGGGACCAGGTTGGAGGTGATTGTATCATGGGGGCAGTTTTCCCCATGCTATTCTCATGATAATGAGGGAGTTTTCATGAGATCTGATGGTTTTAAAAGTGGCAGTTTCCACTGTGCACTCTCTATCTCCTGCCACCATGTAAGATGTGCCTTGCTTTCCCTTCACCTTCCACCATAATTGTTAGTTTCCTGAGGCCTCCCCAGCCAAGCAGAACTGTGAGTCAATTAAACCTCTTTCCATTATAAATTACCCAGTCTCAGGTAGTGTCTTTATAGCAGTGTGGGAATGAACTGATACAGGCTCACTGCTCAGGGTCACCTTAGGACTCCTCCCTGAATCCCAGCGTAGCACCCCTCAGCCACCCAGCCATGGCTCAAGAGGGCCCAGATGTAGCTAGACTTGCCAAAATGGAAGGTATAATCTATAAGTCTTGATGGAGTTAAGTCTGCAGGCTTGCAAAATGCAAGAGTTGTGTGTGCATGGATGCTGTTGATAGCCTAGGGCCCTAGGGTAAAACCAGCCATGGGGCTAGAGCTACCACAGACAGTTCCCACTAGGGGAATGCCTGGTGTGGCTGTAGGAGTGGGGTCACCTCAGAGACCCCAGAACTATAGGGCCACAAGCATATAACACCAGCCTCCAAAAGCTACAGGCATGAGACTACAACCTGTGAGAATTGCTGGGTAGACTGAATCCAGAAAAGCCCCAGGGTTAGGGCTGCCAAAGGGTTTGAGGGTTTGAGGACCCAGCCACATACCCCAGTGTACCCAGGATATGGGACAGGGAGGCAAAGCAAATTATTCTCCAGTTTTAAGATTAAATGTTGTATTCCATTTTGGGTTTTGGACTTACTTGAAACCAGTTATCCATTTTGGTATGGGAATGTCTATTGTATGCCTGTCCCACTATTGTATTTTGGAAGTAGATACCTTCTTCAATTTCACAGGCTCACAGATGGAGGAATTTGCCCCAGGATGCATCATACCTTAAATCTCATCTATGTCTGATTTAGATAAGACTTCAGACTTTAGACTTTTGAGATTATGTTGTAATGAGTTAAGACTTTGGGGCTATTGGTATGGAAGGAATGTATTTTGCATTGTGAGAAGGATATAAGTTTTGAGGGACCAAGAGCAGAATGTCTCCTCCAAAGCTCATGTTGAAATTCAATTGCCAATGTAACAGTGTTGAGAGGCAGGATCTTTAAGAGGTGATTAGGTAATAAGGGCTCTGCTGTCACAAATCAATTAATGCCATTATCACAGGATTAGTGCCATTATTGAGAGAGAGTGGATTCCTAGTAAAAGGATGAATTCAGCTGGATTTCATCTCTCTGACTTGCACACTCATGTTCTTGCCATGTGATGCCTTCTATTACAGGATGACCCTCACTAGATGTTGGTGCCATCTCTTAGATTTCTCAGTCTCCAGAACTGTGAGCCAAATAAATCTTTTTCTATATTGTCCACTCTGTTGTATTCTGTTATAGCAGTAGAAAATGGACTAAGAGACCCATTAATAGTTTTTCTTACAGTACGTATCATCTGTTCTATATGTTAAGAAGGAAAAATCTGAAAGCCAGTGATCCCCGGGTGTAGCTTCACTGAGAGGGAGAGAAACATATATTCTCTCATTTTGAAAATAAAATTCCTATATATTTACATATATCTATATATGTATATGTATGTGTATGTATATATATACACATACATATGCACACATATATATAAATATATATATTTATATGTATATCAGTGTAATTTAATCACAAGGTAGTTCATCATTCCTCACACTGGCCTTTTCTATCAGTCATCCAATATATCAAGTACCCACTTGCAGCCAATGTCGTACTGGTAAAAATACCAAGGTCCTTTCTTTCTCTGAGATTATTATCTCAAACAAACTGAATGAATCATTGAGATTTAGAAACAGGCTGAGATAGGAATTAACTGACTTTTTTGAGGTCAAATTATGAACCAGCTTTGATGTTGTTTTACAGAAATTAATGTCTTCCAATATGTAGTACAGTGTTTAATCTACTAAAAAAAAGAAGTTTGACATTTCAGAGTGATTTTATAAAGCCCTTTTAAATTCTTTATTCTAAAGAAGAGCCCTCTCCCCATCATTTCTAAATTAAATGAAACAGTCACAGAGGTAAATTCTAAATTATAGTTGAGATAAAGCTATTATGAAGCTAAAGGAAGGAAGAAAGAATTTATTTCTTCCAGTAAGATACAAGGGAGATGAAAAGTTGATGAGGCAGAAAGACATGAGTTAGTTATCCCAGATGGTGGAAACTGAAAAAAGAAAAAAAAAAAAGTAGGATTTTCTACCCAGACAACAGTGACCGTGAGATAAGACAGTGGCTACCAAAGCTAATTAATCTGAGAAGGAAGAAGACCAGGAGAAAATACTTGAGTAACCTTAGAATAGAATAATGATTTGGGAGAGAGAAAGAGATAGACAAAGAGAGACTGAGACCCATAAACTTTCTACCATTTCTGGTTTCAAAGAATGTATGTGTGAAGCCAGGTAATGTTTCTTGGGGATGGTGGGGAATATGTTCATAGTTATTTGCCTGTGCTAGAGGGAAGTATCACAGCAGCAGACCTCAAAGTAAGATGAGACAGAGCACTGTTTTCTTGGTTAAACGAGTATTGTTGTTGTTGTTATTGTTGTTATTGTTTTGGTACACAATTGGCTCAATCAGATAAGAGTTACAAAGTCCACTGGATGAGGAATTGTTTAGAGTTATAGGACTTACATAGTTGTGTCACCAAGTTGCCCCAGTCCCAATAGAAGTTTCTGTTACTGAATTTTATCTAGGTTGAATGAATAAAACCCCCATTGTTACTACATATCCCCCCCATTAACTTTGCTTACTTTTTCCTTTTTCATTTCCTTTGGACAAGGAGTGTGGCTCAGAGTCTTAAGATCCTAGTTTTCTCAGTCATATCTCACATTTAAGAGTACCAAATGTAGGCAAGGCAAAGACATTTCATGTAAAGAGTTAGTGTTAGGACGTCAACGTTATAGCCCCAGCCCTTCCACTATACTGCTTTGATTTTTTTGACAAGCCCATTCCTCTGATAAGCCACACTTTCTTCTTCTAAAAATTATAGGGTCAACTGAGAGAATCTCTAAGGAGTCTTTCAGGTCTGATGTTCTCATATTTTGTAGCTGGCCTAGAGTGTTAGAATTTTCCAAGTGGGATGAACTGTGTCACTTTTAGTCCTAGCTCTCGAGTGCCAGTCATTAGTTCCTTCTGCAAAATAAAAAGCACGTAAATCTCTGTGCCTCAGGTAGCTTTTAACTTTAGCGTCAAGGTCCCTGGGCCATTTGGTTTTTGGCCTGAATCAGCTTGCTTTCTGTGCCTGGAATCCCAGTTCCTGTGTATCCCTTAACCTCTGTTTACTTCATAGTGGGTTTCCTGCCTATAAACCCTACCTTGCCTTGAACCCTAGGTTCTCTCCACCTAACCTGACCCTGGCTGCTTCTGTTGGCTCTGCTGATCTTGGCTTATGACCCTGCTTTCTTTGACCCAGTGTTTTTCATATCTCAGCTTGACAAAGGAATTTTTAAAAGCTCCCTATGGAAAAGACAAAATCCTTGGATATTAACTCACTATACTAGCAAGTCCAAATTATACTCAGCAAATTGAGATGTCAGGAGAGTTGAAGCAAGCAAATATGTTGTATGTGTGTATTCAAATGTGCACATAGTTGCAAAATCATTCATTTGGATTGAATTAATAGTTCAAAATTAAATACACATGATTCTTTATATTGTGTTAGGTGAAGGAAAGAAACTAAAAATTCCCATATTGATTTAGAAATCTAGGTTTGTAGAGTAGCCAACCTATACAATCATATCAATTGAAAAATGGTTTCAGTCCATATTAAATTCATATTTAAAGTTGTTATTTTCATTTGTTTCAAAAGTTATTTACTTGGCTCTACACTACATGGAATTAAGTGTTAAAGCTTACAAAGTTAGGTCTATTCTAGCAGCTAGACAAGAGAGTAGTAAAAATAGAACACAGAGTAACCATTACTTCCCAAAAAAGAGGTCACCTTTGTCATTTGAGAACATCTGATTGGAAACAGAAATCTTTTTCACTTTCCCAACTTCTGTATCATCAAAAGTACTTATGAATCCCTTACTAATAAGATCACAACTTTTGGTACTAGGAATGACTTGCTAGTTAAATCCTGCTGTACAAGTTTGGAAAAAAAATGAATCAATACAAACATGGCAATTCTTATTGTATATCTGAAGATTGATCCAGGTATTATATGGTGACTGAAGAAAATACTGATGTGTTTTCTGGACATTATTGTGAGATTTAAAACATAGCTGTGGAAAGTTTTTAAAATATCCTCAAAAAATAAATGAATAATACGTGTCTGTGGTTTTAACATAGGTCCCATTCACTTTGATAAGTCTTGTTGGCTGTCTGCACACCGTGACTCTAGAAATGATGTTCAAAATAATCCCACAAGGATCCTTTAATCCTTTAGAAAATGGAAATATCAAGGTTTAATGCCTAGTTGAGAAAATGAAACGCAAAGCTGTCCACATATTACTGATCAGATTCATGTCACAGTATTGATTTTCTGAAGTATTATAAGGGTTCTTTTAGACTATTAATTTCCTTTGACGACAAATCCCTCTGGTCTTGCCATTCATTATACTCTATTTTGTAGCCTACGTGATTGGCATGCCTTTACCCTCCACTTTTGCTCACTTAAAGCCTCATCCATCAAAATATAGCTCAAGTGCCACCTATACCATGAAGCCATCCCTGACTTCCTTAATGCACACTCTGCTTTCTCTGAATCCCATTTTTATACATGTCACAGGAAGTTAAAAGTTTAGCTGCACTTTGCTTTATATAATTATTACAACAAAATAAGCTAAGTGCTTAATGTATTCTGACCAAATTAATCATCACAGAAACCCAGGGAGTAAGGTATTATTATTCTCAGTTCACAATGAGCAGAGAAAAGTAGAAAGAAGTTAACTTGTTTGAAGCCACAAACATTGTAAGTGGGAGAAATATAAAAGCAGACAGCTAGACTCTAGAACCAAAGATCCTAAACACTCCTCCATACTGCATTTCACAGGTGTTTGCCTCCTCTTCCCAAATAAATGTTACAGTCTTTAAGGATGGAAACCATATCTTATGTTTCACTTTCATTTCCTTAGAGGAACTAGCATGCTGCAAGGCATATGGTTGTGCTCAATAGTACTTGTTTGATTCTCAAACGCTTAGTTCAAATCAACTAATTTTTCTTATTTTTAAATTGGTTTTCTCTTGCAGCATTAAATGTATCTTTGCCGGTCTTCACCAATCCATTTTGGAATGAACCAGGGTACAAATAATAAATAATTGCCTTGAAGTTCAAGTTTTCCCCTTCATTTGCTAACCCTTTTAAAGAAGGAGGAGGGAGAAAGGAAAGGGAAGAGGAGCCGAACTGATCTGAGTTGCCTTTTCAAAAATTCTTGCAAGGCAGAGTCAACAACAAAATGGGAGAAAAGAACCTCAATGTTTATATGCCTGTGGAAATCATTCCGAGTGCTGTATTCAGGTGATACCAATCTACGATTGTCACCATCTCTTTTTGCTTGAAATTTGGATTTTATCTTGAATTGTATGTAATCTTTCTTTCCCCATGTCCATAAGTTCCTGAAGAGAGAAGGAAATGAGTTCAATGTATCCACTATGGGAGAGTGTAGCAGTTATATGCCATTTAATAAGTTTGAATATTTTTGTTCTGTTCTTTGAAGACAGGAGGTTACATAAATGACAGAAAATAAAGGATATTAAAGCTAATTATTGCAGTTAGCAATATCATAATAAAGAAGTCACCTCTCCTGCTGCCTCTGCTGAAGGGCATAATTTAAAAAAGTAAAGACCCATCATTGCTCACAAGAAAAGTCAGAAGTCAGCTTCTGAGTCTTAGGCAGGAATGGCCTGAATGTAATTCACAAAGTTGGTGAGGTTCTCTTGTATCCTCCAGGGCTTTATCCCCATTCCTTGAGCCATGTACTCTCCAGCTCTGGGTCTTTACATTACTCCTCCTGTAAAACTGAGCCAGCCATCCTGCTAGGAATGGATTCCCAACTCCATCATTGTTCTTGCCTTTCCTATGAGTATCCTTGACTGCCTCTATTCTAGTCACTCAGCCTTGCTAGTTTACACAACCCTTCCTCACTGTAACTTTCCACTACTCTTTGTTTCTTCCTTGGTAAAACAATTGGCTAGTCTCATCAAATAATGCCCAATCATTTTCCAGTATGGGATAAAGCTAATAAGGAAGTTCTCCATTCTTTACCATGTAATGTGCATTTTTTTCTTTGAAAATTAATGTGTATCTTTAGCAGTTTCTCAAATAGTGGGAAAATTGTTAAGCAATAAGAATTGCTTAACGGCGGAGATTTCTAAAATTCCTCACTACTCATCTACTGACTCAAAGTCCTTAAAGCAGTTGCTCAACAATCCTTTCTCTCTCTCCTTCAAAATTCTCTTCCAAATTCACAGGGAACTATCCTGTCTCCTCAGTCATCCCTACTCTTCCTCTCCTCTGGATCTAGTTCTGTCTTCAATAAGTTGTTCCCTGCCCTTTCCTTTATAAGCTTCTATAAAGCTGTAATTTTTTAATATGAAAATACTAAATGCTATAAAATTAAATCACACACTACAACCTTCCAGTCACACTATTAATTACTTCATAAGTATCTTGCATATAGGCTTCTGAAAACAGTGATCTCTCTATTTTGTATTTCTAAGCTTTTATATTTTGTTCAATAAGCATGCCACTTCATTTCAACAAACATATAACAAGTATCTACAATGGGCAAGATCCCTTCTTAGGTGTTTGGGGATATGTTAAATATGTCAGTCTCTGCCTTCAAGGATTGTTGTGTCACTAAGAATAATTTATCAAAGATAGCTTCATAGCATGTCTTAGATTGGTAGTTTTCTTATCACTTGTTTTTGTTCAGTCTTCTGAACTTTTATAAACTTCCTAGGGCCAGGACTGTGCCTTATACTGTTCCATATTTCCCACAGTATGAAGGTTGTAAAATAAATAGACCAGGAGTGACATAGTTGGGGAAAATATCTCAAAGTCAATTGTTCTGTTACACCCATCTCTCTACTTGACTGGAACCAACAGGGACCTCAATATTCTTCCACTTTGGTCCATTTCTCACACTGTCTTTTATTTAATTCTGTAGTCAAAAATCTGATTAAAAACAGCCTCTTTCCCCTGAAGCTCTCAAGTTAAAAAGACACTCACAGTTTAGTTTTCTGCACAAACTGTACAACAAATTCCTGAGTAACTGCGATTTTTCTGTATTTTTTTCTCTTTGGCCTACATATACAGGTACACACACATACACACACATATATATCTACTAGTACAGATATTTTATTTTCTATCTATCTGTATCCCTCTATCTATTCATCTATCATCTATCTATTTATTAGTCATCCCCCCCACCCCGAATGACATGGCATTCTCTCCCTGAATTAATTACATCAGTCTTTACCACAGCCCTCTTACATAGTGTATGTGTGCACATGAGTATGTAGTAGGTAAATAAAAAATTATCTCAGATATAATCTGTTGACCAAAGTTGTACATTTGCTATGTATTTGGCTCTGCTAATCACCTGAAGAGACAGCAAGAAGGAACACCATAGAAAACAGCTCAACGGGAAAAATGTTCTTACAGAATTTGCACTTGGTTACATGGTATATAGTAAAACTTTAACATTAAAATTAGAAAACAGCTCAACGGGAAAAATGTTCTTACAGAATTTGCACTTGGTTACATGGTATATAGTAAAACTTTAACATTAAAATTGCTGCCTCTCCTGCTGGTGGGTGGGGTGGTGGGAGGGAGAGCATTAGGAAAAATAGCTAATGCATGCTGGGCTTAATACCTAGGTGATGGGTTGATAGGTGCAGCAAACCACCATGGCACATGTTTACCTATGTAACAAACCTGCACATCCTGCACATGTGCCCCAGAACTAAAAATAAATAAAATTTAAAAGAAAAGAAAATTGCTGCTTCTTTAGAACAAAGATTCCCAAAGCAAGGGACAAAATAGCATAGACAAGATTTTTTAAAGTATATTTAATATTTTAAATACTTTAAAAAGGAGAATTATTACAAGTTCTTTAAAACAACCATTTAAATATAAGCAATTTGCTTGATGCCAACCATTTTTGTCTACTTGTTAAGGCTCCACTGGCAAATGAGGTTAGCCTATGTATGGTACCATTACAATTCAGTTATATATTACGCAGATATCTTAGTTGAGTTGATGGATAATTGTTTAGCTTGTATTTTTTCTTACTCAAATATTTTAGCAACTCGGTGAAAAAGCTGTGTATGTGTTTTAAATATATATTTGATTATTTTAAAACTTGGATTTAAGCTGTATTCTACATGACTAAGCAATCTAAAAATCAGCCTGTTGTTGTATATAAGACTTGCACATACAATTTGTTTGGAATGTACAACATTCTGCTTTGTATTATCGTTGTGTATATTGCTAACCTCCCTTACTATACTGTAAGCTCTTTGGCAGTTCACATAACTAATCCATCTTGGTAACCTCTGAAAAGCCTAGCAGAGTGTTTTGCACATTGTGTGCTTTCAGTACATGCTAAATTAATGAACTAAACTAGCTTCCAAGAGACCTCGCCTAAGCAATACTTCAACATCTATGTTCTAAGTACTTCATGTACTTGAAAGTAATATAACTACATGTCTTTAAAATGCATTTCATAATTCATATTTTTCACTATTTCTGACTTGTCATTTCATCCAACTTAATCTGAGACAGTGAGGTTATGCTGTTTATCTTTACACAGAGAAATCAAACACACATTTGATACCCACCAAGATTCTTTCAAAAGACATATGGAGAAGAATGAATGCAGATAAAGTTAGTTACAGCATTGCATATCTTTCTCTAATGCAGTTAGAAGGGAACTTTGAGATCATCGTCTCATCCTCTCATCTTCTCACTCTAGATGAGAAATAGAGGGCACAGTTTTAAATGACTTGTCCAAGAACACACACTGACTGTTGGCAGAGCTTGCAATGTAGTCCAAGTGCCTGCCTCTAAGTTTAATGTTTTTTCCAATATAGCAGCTATCTGTGGCCCTTACATTGTGAGACCCCTGTCATATCTTCCTGAGGGGCTTTTTCTTGGCTTTCAACCTCTTCCCTTTTCCATTTTTTTTCTGTAGAATTTTGCCATATTTGTTTTCCCTAAGCATAGGTGTATTCATTACACAACTTTGCTTCAAAATATGAAAAGGTCCCCATAATCTACCAATTTAAATGGCTCTCAATAGGGGGAAGTTGTGCCCCAGAGGGAGCATTTGGTAATATCTGGGACATATTTACTTCTCAAAACTGAGGGATGTGGTGTTATGGGCATCTGGTGGTATAGACCAGGCATTCTTCTAACCATCTTACAGTGCATAGGACATCCCCCACAACAAAGAATAATCTAGTCCCAAATGTCAATAGTGCTGAGATTAAGAAAACCTATTCTAGAATTAGAGGATTTTCAGGTCCTGATCTTAACTTTCTTTTCCAGAATTATTTCCTACAACCTTCCCACACTTAGAAACATTGATTGAAGTGCTTTCTATTTTTTTATAGATGTGCTATACTTTCCTATTGCCCTGATTTTGCTTAGCTTGAAATGGTTTTCCTCATCTGTCTACATTTTTCTTATTTGTTAAAGACTGAAGTATATAACCTGCTCCATAAAAACCTTCTTTGATCCTTACAACCAGATCATCTTTTCTCTTTTCAAGGCTCATAGAAATGTGAATGCAGACCGTTTTTATTTTTGAAAATCTTATATATTATTTTGCCAAAGTCTGATTGTTCGACTCTGAAGCATCTGTGAGAAAACATACACTAAGTTTGGAGTCCAAAGACTTCTAACTCCACCATTTACTAAATATGTTTAACCTTGCACATGTCATTTCACCCCAGTGGGCCTCATACTTTTCATCACTGAAATGGGACTAATAATGCCTACTTCCTAAAGGTGGTCAGAGGATGAAGTAAAATTTTATGAATAAAAGTGCTTTGTAAGTTTTAAAGCACTATGCCAATATGAGGGGTTGTTATTTTTATTGCAAGGGGAGCTAGCTCTTGAAAGGCAGTTAAAGCTTCTATTTTACCTCGTGTAGGGAATAAGCAATGCCTGTGACCATACTGCAAATTTTCTGGCTGGCCTTGTGTGAGGGCAGGACATATGCTTAAGTCAACTTTAATTTTCCCCATGAAGAATACAGTGTGTTCTTTGTGCCTTGCATCTACCCAGTATGGTGGTAAGGAAAACACGTCCTTTTTCTGGAGAAGAAAGAGAACAGGGGAGTGCACCAACCGATTATTCACAACAGGAATGCCAGGGGCAACAAGAGGCCTGCAAAACATTTTTTTCTGCAGTCAAATACACCCAGCTCATAAAGAATGCCATAATTTACTTCTAGTTCCTTGCAAAGACATTTTTGGAAGTGTTGCCTTTGCCATCCCAGAATCCCCAGAATGCAGCTGTACTTTGTTAGCCAAAGTTTAAGAATAAAATATATGAGTAGTAATAAGAAAAAACCTGACTTGGAGTTTTTATTCTTAGATGATAACTTGCCATATTTGTGGAGGTCTTGCTAATTATATTTTGTATAACACAAATACCTATGGAAATTAAGGCTGGATAAGAGGCCCTGGAGCTTGAGATAATAACTATACAGATGTTTCACACTAGAGGTCACTCTTGCAATCTAAGAACAAAATTCTGAAAAGAGGAAAACACAGCAAAACAAAAGAAAAAGCAAACAACCATCAACAACAACACAACAATGCACATGATATCAATGCAAAAAACAAGGATATAGTTTTTCCTTTGAAATCTATGAAGATGCTCTTAAAATGATCAAATAAATTGGTAAGGAATCGAACTGTCATTATGGAGTATGAGAGAGCTAAAAAGTAACAATTGCTCTACTTGGCAGGCAGGCAGGCAGGCAGGCAGGTAGGTAAGTGGCCAGTTCCTCCCTGGCTTGGGACATCAATCTACAGCTGCCCTGAAGTGATTAGCTTGATATAGATCTAAGTAGACTGGAATGACATACACATTTTAAACCAACTGAGAAGCTGGTAAGAGGAATTGCAGGAATTCAATGTCGCAATATAGTAAAAAATAAATATTCTTTGTACCTGTTTGTTTAATGAACAGTAGCTGTTATAGTGAAAATTCATTTCTTAAACAGATGGAAAATGTCTAAATGAGTGGACTTAAAATCACCCTTGAGTTGTCTCAAGGGTAGGCACGTATTTGCGCATTATAGATCACTATCTATGTGTTTTATGATGTAAAGGTTTGAACTCTACTCTTACATCTCCATACCCTTCATTCCTTCTGCAAACCTAATTGGCCTGCATAGTGCCTGAAATTCCATCTATCATTCCTTTCTCAGGTTAATGCATTTTACTTTCAGTTGTCCTTTATTAAAAATTTTAAACTCCCAGGGGAAGAGGAATAGCAGATAGTTTTTCCCATCATTCAAACCTCAATTCATTTTTAAGATCCTCATTAGGGCACCTGCCATGAAGTCCCAAAGGGAGATAGGACATGTGACCCTGGAGGAAATATTGATGAGGTCCAGAGGAGCAGGAGGAGAGTTATGGGTGGTAAACCTGAAGCACCACTGGGGAGCACTTGAGTAGAGAGGGGAGCATTGAAAAGAACATCTGGATAATAAAGTTTTCAAATTTTGTCAACCTAATAGTATGAGATAGATTTAAAACTTTTAGCGTTTCATCTGCTTATCAAATCAACATGATCATTAAGAGATCTTTATCATATTTCTCTATGAAATAAAGGGGTAGTAAAATAATGAATGTTATTACTAAACAGAGTCTAATAAACAAGTTCTAGACCAATAATAAAGCAAAGAAATACTGAAGCAGTAAGTTTGATCTTTCTGACGTATCTTTTTTCTTAATGACATATTTAAAACAAAAACAATGCCATAGAAGTAGGCTTTGGTTTCACAACCTAGGATGTTTTGTTTACCAAGACACATTAGCAAAATGTCACCATGAAGTCCCACTGAGACTTAAGTGCTTTTCAAGAATTTCAACCCCCATTGCCTGGGAGAATGACAGACAGCTATGTTGGAATGAAGGGAATAAAATTACAGGATTGAGTTTGGAAGACTAGGCAAGTTATTTAGGGAAATTGTTTTTACAATGTACATCTTTGAAGAAAATCAGATGATGTCTAAGCTTCTGTCTAAACATAGAGAATGAAGTGGTTACATGACTCAATTATCTCCAATAATTTAAGCTTAAAATAGACCTCTTTTGCCTCAGTTTTTCAGATTCAGTTCTCTGCCAAATTTATATAGGAAATTGATTTCACCACTCACTTTTCTCTGAATGCAGTGATGGAGCCGAAAGTAATGCAGAAAAAGTGACTCTTACTGAACAACTTAGCCCTCACCAATTTATACTGCTGTTTTTACTGTGTTCTATATCCTTGGGAGAATTTACCCTTTCTTATTTACACCAACCACTTCCACAATTAATGAAAAGTGGAAGAAATTGCCAGCCAGAAAAACTCTGTTGGTAAACAAAAAACAAAACTCAGAATATATTTAAAACAAAACAACAGATACTCCTGAGAAAAATTCAGCAGCTGCTGGAAGACATTTGAAAGGAGTAATTTATTCGCTTTTACCTAGAAGGCAAAAATTGATGGCTAAGAATCTGTTCTCTGCAACATGAGCTGACTGCAACTTGGAAACTCAAAAAAATCTAAGCAGTGACCTAGAGAAAAGGACAAAAAGGCACAGCAAGTTTTATGTTCAGGGTGTGTTTCATCCAAAAGAGATAAAATTGGGCCATGTTAAAAATAAGTAAGCCTCTCTAAGAATTGCATCTAGCTTTGTACTAGGACTCTTGAGAAGGTCACAGGGAAAGCAGAGATGTGTCCAAGCCTAGAAGATGATGGATTACAAATCCCATCCCACAGAGGAATGTGGAAGATGAAGCAAGAGCCATGTAAATTAAGATAATCAAAGAAAGAGAATTTAACTGGAGGGAAAACACCTGGGTTCTAGTCCAAGATTATTTACTCATTTTACATCATATGACACAGAATAAATAACAACTTATCTATATACCTTGTTATAATGTCACTAGAATGTAGATCTAGGAAGGCAAGGATTTTTATGTGTGAACTTCATCGCTACATCCCTAGAGCATGGAAGAGTAATTGACATGTAGTAGGCTCTCATAAACATTTGCTGAAAGACTGAATGAGTGAGGTGCATCTCTCTAATCTGTAAAGTATAATTTGTCTGGGAATATTGTGGCAGTTGGGTGACAGAATGCATGTACAGGGATTAATCCAGGTTTTGTGTGTCTAAAGTTTATACAAGTCAAGGGGGACTGTCTTAAGAAGAATGCAAGATTACAAATACAAAATTAAGTATAAAATTGATTATTTTTAGGATGAGAAAATAAACTGGTATATGTAACACATTTTAAAAGCTGATAAATGCCACAAACATCACAAAATCCAGAAAAAAACCCTACATATTTCCATGAATTAACTGCCTGACATACTTCAATAATAACTTTTATAACTTATATTTTTATTGCATATACTTTGTTTTTCTCTTCATATGACAACTTCGTAATATTTTCTATAAACAGAATGGAAAGGTAATTCAATAGTTCCTCTAGCATGGTTGATTGAGATTTGTTTTTTATTAATAAGTTTAGGAATTTTCTTCAGGTTTATAATTGTTATTGCTAATGTCGTGTAAAGTTTGAGAATTGCTGTCAAATTTGGGGAACACCTACCCATTTTAAAAATCAGTTTTCTCTCAATTTTCTTTTAGATATAAAGTATTTTTTCACAGACTGATTTTAGCTCTATATATTTCAAAGCTTATTTCTCTTACATTCACTTCTACTTCTGTTGCCAATCACTTTAGGACATGTTATTATCCTGAAATGACTTCTGGTTCTGTGGCCTCTGGCCCTTGGTTTAGTCAGCACAGTGGGTGGCAGGATGATTTCTTGGAAGTCATTTGATACTGGGGTGGCTAGCATAATCTAACTATATACAGAGGTGACTGTGCACTGAAAATGTCCTACTAAACCCAAATTAAATATTTCACCAACTCAAATTTTACTTAACTAAAGCCCTAAAATTTTCATGGTCACTCCAATGCTACCAGACAAGAGAAAAAGTGTCTAAGTTAAGTTTAGTTAAAATATCTTCGGAAAGCTTTACAAAAACATATAGTCAGATAAAAGCATTGCTAAAGCTACTCTAGGAGGTTTGGAGGGGGTTTGTAAGGCTTATGCCTCATTAGCTTCATTGCAAATCGACCTCTGAAGATAAGAGCACTTTGCAAAGTGCAGAGTGTTATACAAATACAGATAATAATAATGATGATAATGATAGTGGCAATGACAACAATGATGATGATTGTGTAATGTAAAAGATCTTAAATATTGTAGAAGATGACAAGTTATGGCAGAAGCAACACTTGGAGTCAGTCTGATGCTGTGTCTACTCCCCTCCCTTAAACATCTCTGATAGGAACCAAATCCTTATTGTCTGATCTGAATCTCAGGAAGCAGGAGGGAAAACGGTTGGCTTATATAACTACATAATTAATGTAGTGATTCCATAGAAAAGGGCCTCTAAATTCTGGTCCTAACAATGTCAAGAATTCCCTGGATTACCACTCTTATTTTTACTATGCAATTTTGAAGAAAAATATATAATGAGAAAAATAGCTACTAATTCACTAATGCTTTAACATAAATTGGTATTTTATTCATCATAACAGCATTTGTACACAAACATGCCAGTGGTGTATATATGAATAAGACATAATATTGATTCAATCTTCAGGTGTACTTATATGCATGTGCCATAATATGCCTTTGCAGTTTCTAAGCCAATTCTGACTTCAGCAAACAGTACATTAGAACAGTCCATCCTATCCATGGGTGGGTCTGGAATTCATCTTCCTGTCTTGATATTCTTTAAGCTACCATGTCCACTATAGTTCCCAAGCAGTCAGCTGGCATCATATAAACAAAAGGGTCAATCAATCTCTCTCCGTACACATCGCAGCCCTAAATAGCTTGCTTCTACCCACTCTGAGCACTGCCTAATCAACTGCTGATTCCTCTGCCACTTAATGTCATTATTCTTTCTCCCACTTATAGTCCTGCTTCAAACTTCAGGATTGGCATTTAATAATGCATTTTTACCAAGAACTTTGCCTTCCTTCCTTGACTGAAATTTTGGTGTTTTTTTTTTTTTTGAGCTATGTTGGTTTAGGCCACTGATATAGTTTGGATGTTTGTCCCCTCTAAATCTCATGTTGATATGTGAACCCCAAGGTTGAAAGTGGGGCCTAGTGGGAGTTGCTTGTGTCATGGGGACAGAACCCTTATGAAGGGCTTGGTGCCATTCTCGTGGTAATGAGCTCTCGAGAGCTCTATTAGTTCATGTAAGAACTGGCTATTTAAAGAGCCTGACATTTCCCCCCTTTTTCTCACTTCCTCTCTCACCACAGGACAAACCTACTCCCCTACTTCCCCTTCACCTTCCTCCATGAGTAAAAGCTTCCTAAGTCCTCGTCAGGAGCCTAGTAGATGTGGGTGCTATGCTTTTACAGCCTGCAGAATCATGAGCCAAATAAACTTATTTTCTCAATAAATTACTTAGTCTCAGGTAGTCCTTTATAGTAATGCAAAGTGGACTAACACAGCCACCTAAAGTAAATACCCTGTTTTAGCTACACCTGGCTCCCAGAAACCCGTATCCAGGGGTACCTGGCTAGGTTTTTCCTGGTCCCCGGAGAGGAAACCAGATAACAGGGCTAGCCTATGTTATCCTTAAGGTGAGCCCTAGGTATTCACATGTGCCCTAAGTCACAGTCTTCTCCCTGCCATGTTTACAAAATTCTTACAAATTCCCTCATGGATGGATTTGAACTCCAGTCCATTTGGCCAGGACCATGACACTCTAATTTTTTCTAGTCCCTCAATTTTATTACTTTTTGGGGGGGGGTGGATGTGGTGTCCTATATTTATTCATCGTCAATAAACACATTGTTAGCGCTTCATCTGCTTTGAAGTATTACCAGTCCTAAACACCAGATTGGTGCTCCTTGGCTATTTACCATAGTCCAGATCAACCACATCCCTTCAGATAGCACATCTCTTTAAATAAGACACACTGGAATGATCGCTAGCCATCCAGAATCATGCCCTCCAGCTGTGCCAGGCCCCCTCACCCTAGTCCTGGGCTGACCTATCCTTTCTGCTTTACTGATTTATGTGGCTAAAGCCCCACATGTCTCAAAATTTTAAAATGACCAATTTGATAGTTTTTATTCAGTCATCTATGATTCTCGTTATTTAATGTGTTATCCTTAATGTCTCTACCTAGATTATGAACTCCTTCAAGAAGGGAACCATTCCTTGTTCTTACATCTTTCCACATTCCTAGTACATACTGAATATTCGCAGGCTGCATTTAAATTTTCCAGAGCAGAGTCAGGATACATGAGGTGGGGAATTAAAAGGATTGGGAGAGAAGTCACAGTTAAGTGGGAATCTATTTCCCAGTCCTCTAACTGTCCTCCTGGCCTTAGATGAAACATCATTAGAGAATATTGTATGCAGACATTGCAGCACAGGTGAAAGAGCAATTGACTAAGAACATGGCATTTGAGTTAGGCAGAAAAGGATTTGATCTCTGGATTCAATTTCCAGCTTTCTCACTTTCTAGTTGTGCGTATTTGGTCAAGACACTTATTCTATTCACCTTAATTTCTTCATTTATACAATTGTGAAGGTAGTAGTATCTATTGTACAATGTTTTGTGATGACTAAATGATATGGTACGTTAAAATGCCTAACACAATGTCTGAGTCATAGTAATGCTCCATAAAGGGTATCTTTTATGTTGTTACTATAGCTACTTTTTTGTAACTTGAGGCCTAAACACACCATGAGTTTCTATGCATGGATAATACATACCAAGGAAGCAGCTGCAATTCTATTTTTAGATTATTTTCTGTAAATTTCCAATTATAATAATAATAGCAACCAGCATTTATTGAACACTTATCCTATATTGGCTAGATTTCCTACCATAGGAAAAAGTCCATAGGCTAATATCATCTAGCTGTAAGCCTCATGCAAATAATATTCATGCTCTAAAAGACATGATCTTCTGTATTTGGTGGCATGAGGATTTCCAATCTGAAAGTTTCCTTTGGATCTGACACATTTTTCCCTGAAAATATGATACCTCTTTTTGTTGCTTAACTACCTCATGTATCCATTGATTTATAAAATGTTACAGTCCTTGTCTACAATGATTAGACAAAAAATTAGAATAAGTTTTTTACATGGAAATTCAAAGTAGGATCATTTAGAAGCAGTTTTTTGATAACTTTAAGAATGGCACCTACCATATTTGTCTTTGCAATTTTCAAGATACCATGTGGGGAGATATGTACACTGTTGCTAAGGAAACTAGCTACATGATATAATAACTCTTAAGAAACAAAGCTAACCTTTCTCAACTTTCGGTGTTCGTTGATTCCTCAGCTCACTAATGATTCACAAGGAGATAAAGAGGAACTAGTCTCATTTCCAGGGGAAAAATGCCTTAAAGGTCATTTTTCCTTTACAAATCACAGCCTCCCAAATGAAATCTTAATCAGTTCATCATATTATGTCTAGTGTTCTATTGATGTGATTACTAAAAAGTGGCTTATTTGGATCTGCCTTTTTATTATTAGTTTCTCCTTTGATTTTTCTATATTAGCTGACATGGAAGGTGTTGATGTTGCTGTACCAGTTACATAAAGTCACAAGAACAGAAGTGAACAAGGGTACCCATTCCAGATGGAAGAGTAAGTGGCGGCATATGTCCATTAATATGAGATCTCAGGAGGGGATGAGGAAGGGGAAGGGATATGTAAGCAACATAGTCCAACCATAAGAAAAGATCAGGGGTCAGGAATCTTATGTTCTAGTTCAAGCTATGGGACATCAAGCAAATGATTTAACCTCTCTGGGCTTCAGTTTCCTCTTCTGCTAAAGGTAGATGATAATGTTTACTTAACTTCACAGGTTTGATGTGAGGATCAAATATGTTTCATCTTCCTCACCCTCTGCATTCAATTAATCATCAAATTTTGATGGTTTTACCTACTAAGTATGTTTTGAAATTCTCCATTCCTTACCATCCATCCTATAGCACCTTAAAGTCCTTTTCATGTCTTACCTGCGTTACTCTAATTGCCCCCTAACTTGTTGCAGTGCATTTTAAGAGGCAACAACTTCTTTATAGGTCTTCCAGTCAAGAGATGAATTCTATTTTCCTATCCCTGAATCTGGGCTGGCCTTATCACTTGCTTTGACCAACAGAACAGGGCAAAAGTAACACTGTGCAACTACTGAGCAAGGCCTCAGGAGGCTTGTAGCTTCTGCTTTTATTTAATCTCTTGTTGCCCTGAGAATGCCATGTGTATTAGTTTCCTATTGCTGTTATAAAAGACAAAAGCCACAAACTTAGTAGGTTAAAATAACACAAATTTATCTTATAGTTCTAAAAGTCAGAAGCCCAAAACTGCTCTCAGTGGATTCGTCAAAGTGTCATGAGGGCTGCTTTCCTCCTGGAAGCTTAGGGGGAGAATGTTTCCTTACATTTTCCAGCTTCAGTAGGCTGCCTCGGTTCCTTGGTTCATGGCCCAGCTTCCTCGAGCTTCAAAGCCATCATTGTAGCATATTTAAATCTCTCTCCAACTCTTTCACCTCTGCTTCTGTCATCCCATCTCCTTTTATGACTCTGATCCTTCTGCCTCTCTCTTATAAGGACTGTTGTGATTGGATTGGGCCCACCCAGATAATCTAGAATAATCTCTTCAACTCAAGGTCTGTGTTAGTCTGTTTTATGTTGCTATAAAGAAATACCTGAGGCTGGGTAATTTATGAAGAAAAGAGGTTTATTTGGCTCATGGTTCTGCCAACTGTACAAGCATGGACCAGCATCTGCTTCTGATGTGGGCCTCAGGAAGCTTTCATTCATCAGGGAAGATGAAGAGGGAACAGGCATATCACATGGTGAGAGAAGGAGCAAGAGAGAAGGAAGCAAGAGAGATGTCAAGCTCTTTTAAACAACCAGCACTCTTGTGAACTAATAGAGCAACAACTCACTCATTACTATGAGGATGGCACCAAGACCGTCACGAGGGATTCGCCCCCATGACCCAAGTACCTGCCACCAGGCCCACCTCCAACATTGGCAATCACATTTCAACATGAGATTTGGAGGGGACAAAAATCTAAATCATATCAAGATCCTTATCTTAATCACATTTGCAATGTCTCTTTTACCACATAAAATAATATATTCCCAAATTCTGGGGATTAGGACATGAACACCTTTGGGGAGCCATTATTCTGTTTGCCATACCATGTAAAGAAGAATACGCTACTCTTTTAAGGTGAAAACCCATGGGTATAGAGAGGACCAGGAAAGAGCTAGCACAAATGATCAGACTTCTGGATGAGGCCCAGGAGAGAACAGCAGAGGAATAGTCCAGCTGAGCACAGCCCAAATTGCTGATCCACAGAAGAATCTTAAATAAATAGTTCACTACGTTTTGAGGGTTTTGTATTTTTATTATCAGATAACTGATATATTGTTCTCTTGGGATATAGGCTTACTGTCTGTTTAATTCTTTTTCCATACTGCTACTAGAGCAATCTATCTAAAATGGAATCCTGATTATGTCACTTCCTTGCTTAATACCCTACGATAGCTCCCTCTGGCCTTCAGGATAAAGTCAAAGTTGCTTAGCATGGTATTCAAGGCCCTCACCAACCTCAATCCTGCCCACCTCTCCCACCTTTTTTTTTTTTCATTCAGCATTCATTTCTTTGAAATGTGTGCCCCTGCATCATTTAATGCTAGCTTTTGTTATTGAATATTGCTTTGTAATTATCTGAGTACATGTCTGTCTCCATCCCTAGACTGGGAACTCAAAGCCAAGGATGTTGCTTCATTTACATATATACTTCAGGTGCTTAGCACAGCACCTGGGCTATAGTGTTCCTCAGTTAACAATTTCAGGAAATTTAGCTTCTGCATTTTGTAGATCATATTAATCAACTTATTAAAATCCAGGTGAGAGTCTCCAAATAGCTAGCTGACATCTCAGTGGACTAGCTATCAACATTTGCTAGCTCTGTAAGCATGGACAGATTATTTCAGTTATCTGTGTCTTCGTTTATTTGCCTGTAACATGGAGATAATATTAGTGCCTATCTCAGAGTTGTGGGGAATAAGTGAATTAATGTATGTAAAGTGCTATGCAGACTAAGAATCGTTGTAACGATTGTTGTGGTAGTGGTCATAGTAATGGTGATGTTTGTTAACTCTACTATCTATGAGGGTATGTTAACTCAGTTGAAGATTAACCTGTACAAAACCATATTAGGAATGGAATCTGAAATATTCCCAATAAAACTCATTATAAAATATATTCTAAAATAGTTCCAAATTATTTCTATTTGTAGAAAAAAATACTGTGTTTCAGTAGAAATCTATTTTTCAGTGGAAAACTTGTGCCCTGTTTAATTCTAGATCTGTTCATTTTCTTTCAGCTATGTTATAACTGGAATTTTTAAAGTCTGTGCTACTGGGTGGAGAATTAATTGACTTTTCTTCACCCCATGCCACCTTTCTTCATAAAAAAAATCAGTTTTGTTTCCATTTGCATTTCATCTCATTACTACTTTATTCTATATACATTTGTGATTTTTTGACTTTAAAAACCAGTTAAAACATATGTCTGGCTTCTTTAATAATATATGAGTAAAATCTTTAGGATATGTTTATTTTTATATCTGTATGAGAGCCATGATTTTACCTTTTTCTGAAAATTATCTTTTAACAGTTTAATCCAAGCATGTCTTTACTTGGCTCTAAGAAGGTGAATCCAAAGTGGCAACAGAACTATGCTGACACTGTTTTTGTAATATTTATTTTGCACTCTACTAATTTTGTTTTGGTTTATGGCCAATAAGTTGCTTCCCATTGAGAATTTGGTCTTGTGGTATGACTATTTAGTGATCTCTGTAAGTGGATTAATGGTTTTTAGTGATCTTTGTTAGCTGAGGGACAATAGAAAATCCGATTTGTTAGTCTTTTCTGCTTGTTTGTTTGTCTATTTTAAGCTCAAGTTCAATTAAGAATTGAAGAATGGGAAGAGACCATCTGATTGATTTGGACCAATGAGTTATATACTTCTGAGTTTACTCTTGGCTCCTGGCTGATATTTTAGAATTGATGCCATAAGCTCTTACTGTGTCTGCATGTCTAAGTGTCTGTACTTCATAAGGAACTTTACTTCTTTTTTTGTAAGGATATACCATGGACTGAATTGTGTCCCACCAAAATTCATATGTTGAAGCCCTAACCCTCAATGTGACTGCATTGGAGATAGGCTCTTTTGGAGGAAATTAAGGTTAAATAAGGTCATATGGGTGGCGCCCTGATCTGATAGGACTGTGACCAAAGAAGAGGTCATGTGCACCACAGCAAGATGGCAGCTACCTACAAGTCAAGAGAAGAGACCTTCAGAATAAAACCTATCTTGCTGGCACCTTGATCTTGGACTTCTCAGCCTCCAGAACTGTGAGGAAAAAATTTTTGTTGATTAAGCCACCCAGTTTATGGTGCTTTGTTGATAGCCTGAGTAAACTAAGACAGGGTATAATATTTTGCTATGTTTGGGTGATATTAATAAATTAGAATATAAAGTATCTTAGAGGATTCGCTTATAGAGATGATTAAATTCTTATGTAATTAGAATATTCCTAAAATTCTCAGAAAATAAGGAAACTGAATTTCTAATGTTTTTGGTATGTTAGATTTTAAAACTATTCTCACAGAATTCAGAAACCAATTCAAAACATTTTAAGAATTCGAGTTCACATAATGTAGGTAAGTGCTTGGTGAATGAGACTAGCTTAATATTTTGGCTTAATAAAAGACCTATGTCTTTTCTGATTTATCATTATTAAGTAGAAGTGTAGATTTTATTATACTTCGGCATGTTATTCCTAAAGTTGTACAGATTTACTGAGGGAATAAGCTAATATTGCATCTACTTAAGGTTGAAGATTATGAAGAATGTAAATTTGTGTTTAATCAAACAGAATAATTATTCTGGCAAACTTTATTTAACCAGTAATTATGTTTTATAGTATGTCAGCTTGAAGATAATTTCCAAGATCTTTAGATAACTTAAAACGTTAAGTTGATAACATTTTTTAAATTTTTTTATTTTTATTAAAAAATTTTTTTTATTATACTTTAAGTTCTAGGGTACATGTGCACAACCTGCAGGTTCGATACATAGGTATACATGTGCCATGTTGGTTTGCTGCACCCATCGACTCATCATTTGCATTAGGTATTTCTCCTAATGCTATCCCTCCCCAAGCCCCCCATCCTCCAACAGGCCCTGATGTGTCATGTTCCCTGACCCGTGTCCAAGTGATCTCATTGTTCAATTCCCACCTACGAGTGAGAACATGCAGCGTTTGGTTTTCTGTCCTTGTAACAGTTTGCTGAGAATGAGGGTTTCCAGCTTCATCCATGTCCCTGCAAAGGACATAAACTCATCCCTTTTTATGGCTGCATAATATTCCATGGTGTATATGTGCCACATTTTCTTAATCCAGTCTATCATTGATGGACATTTGGGTTGGTTTCAAGTCTTTGCTATTGTGAATAGTGCCGAAGTAAACATACGTGTGCATGTGTCTTTACAGTAGCATAATTTGTAATCCTTTGGGTATATACCCAGTAATGGGATTGCTGGGTCAAATGGTAATTCTAGTTCTAGATCCTAGAGGAATTGCCACACTATCTTCCACAATGGTTGAACTAGTTTACACTCCCACCAACAGTGTAAAAGTGTTCCTATTTCTCCACATCCTCTTCAGTATCTGTTGTTTCCTGTCTTTTTAATGATTGCCATTCTAACTGGCGTGAGATGGTATCTCACTGTGGTTTTGATTTGCATTTCTCTGATGACCAGTGATGATGAGCAGTTTTTCATGCGTCTGTTGGCTGCATAAATGTCTTTTTTGAGAAGTGTCTGTTCATATCCTTTGTCCACTTTTTGATGGGGTTTTGTTTTTCTTGTAAATTTGTTTGAGTTCTTTGTAGATTCTGGATATTAGCCCTTTGTCAGATGGGTAGATTGCAAAAATTTTCTCCCATTTTATAGGTTGCCTGTTCACTCTGATGGTAGTTTCTTTTGCCATGCAGAAGCTCTTTAGTTTAATTAGATCCCATTTGTCAATTTTGGCTTTTGTTGCCATTGCTTTTGGTGTTTTAGTCATGAAGTTCTCCCCATGCCTATGTCCTGAATGGTATTGCCTAGGTTTTCTTCTAGGGTTTTTATGGTTTTAGGTCTAACATTTAAGTCTTTAATCCATCTTGAATTAATTTTTGTATAAGGTTTAAGGAAGGGATCCAGTTTCAGCTTTCTACATATGACTAGCCAGTTTTCCCAGCACCATTTATTACACAGGGAATCATTTCCCCCTTTCTTGTTTTTGTTAGGTTTGTCAAAGATCAGATCGTTATAGATGTGTGATGTTATTTCTGAGGCCTCTGTTCTGCTCCACTGGTCTATAAATCTGTTTTGGTACCAGTACTATGCTGTTTTGGTTACTGTAGCCTTGCAGTATAGTTTGAAGTCAGGTAGTGTGATGCCTCCAGCTTTGTTCTTTTGGCTTAGGATTGACCTGGCAATGCAGGCTCTTTTTTGGTTCCATATGAACTTTAAAGTAGTTTTTTCCAATTCTGTGAAGAAAGTCATTGGTAGCTTGATGGGGTTGGCATTGAATCTATAAATTACTTTGAGCAGCATGGCCATTTTCATGATATTGATTCTTCCTCTTCATGAGCATGGAATGTTCTTCCATTTGTTTGTGTCCTCTTTTATTTCGTTGAGCAGTGGTTAGTAGTTCTCCTTGAAGAGGTCCTTCACATCCCTTGTAAGTTGGATTCCTAGGTATTTTATTCTCTTTGAAGCAATTGTGAATGGGAGTTCACACATAATTTGGCTCTCTGTTTGTCTGTTATTGGTGTATAGGAAAGCTTGTGATTTTTGCACATTGATTTTGTATCCTGAGACTTTGCTGAAGTTGCTTATCAGCTTAAGGAGATTTTGGGCTGTGACGATGGGGTTTTCTAAATATAAAATCATGTCATCTGCAAACAGGGACAATTTGACTTCCTCATTTCCTAATTGAATGCCCTTTATTTCTTTCTCTTGCCTGACTGCCCTTGCCAGAACTTCCAACACTATGTTGAATAGGAGTGGTGAGAGAGGGCATCCTTGTCTTGTGCCGGTTTTCAAAGGGAATGCTTCTAGTTTTTGCGCATTCAGTATGATATTGGCTATGGGTTTGTCATAAATAGCTCTTATTATTTTGAGATAGGTTCCATCAATACCTAGTTTATTGAGAGTTTTTAGCATGAAGGGCTGCTGAATTTTGTTGAAGGCCTTTCTGCATCTATTGAGATAATCATGTGGTTTTTGTTGTTGGTTCTGTGTATGTGATGGATTACATTTATTGATTGGCATATGTTGAACCAGCCTTGCATCCCAGGGATGAGGCCTACTTCATTGTGGTGGATATGCTTTTTGATGTGCTGCGGGATTTGGTTTGCCAGTTTTTATTGAGGATTTTCGCATCAATGTTCATCAGGGATACTGGTCTAAATTCTCTTTTTTTTGTTGTGTCTCTGCCAGGCTTTGGTATCAGGATGATGTTGGCCTCATAAACTGAGTTAGGGAGGATTCCCTCTTTTTCTATTGATTGGAATAGTTTCAGAAGGAATGATACCAGCTCCTCTTTGTAACTCTGGTAGTATTTGGCTGTGAATCCGTCTGGTCCTGGACTTTTTTTGGTGGGTAGGCTATTATTATTTCAATTTCTGAGCCTATTATTGGTCTATTCAGAGATTCAAATTCTTCCTTGTTTAGTCTTGGGAGGGTGTATGTGTCCAGGAATTTATCCATTTCTTCTAGATTTTCTAGTTTACTTGCGTAGAGGTATTTATATTATTCTCTGATAGTTTTCATATCTGCGGGATCGGTGGTGATATCCCCTTTATCATTTTTTATTGCATCTATTTGATTCTTCTCTCTTTTCTTCTTTATTTGTCTTGCTAGCGGTCTATCAATTTTGTTGATCTTTCCAAAAAACCAGCTCCTGGATTCATTGATTTTTTGAAGGGTTTTTTTTTTTTGTGTCTCTATCTCTTTCATTTCTGCTCTGATCTTAGTTATTTCTTGCCTTCTGCTAGCTTTTGAATTTGTTTGCTTTTGCTTCTCTAGTTCTTTTGATTGTGATGTTAGGGTGTCAATTTTAGATCTTTCCTGATTTCTCTTGTGGGCATTTAGTGCTATAAATTTCCCTCTACATACTGCTTTAAATGTGTCCCAGAGATTCTGGTACATTGTGTCTTTGTTCTCACTGGTTTCAAAGAACATCTTTATTTCTGCCTTCATTTTGTTATTTTCCCAGTAGTCATTCAGGAGCAGGTTGTTCAGTTTCCATGTAGTTGTGTGGTTTTGAGTGAGTTTCTTAATCTTGAGTTCTAATTTGATTGCACTGTGGTCTCAGAGACTGTTTGTTGTGATTTCTGTTCTTTTACATTTGCTGAGGAGTGCTTTACTTCCAATTATGCAGTCAATTTTAGAATAAGTGCGATGAGGTGCTGAAAAGAACGTATATTCTGTTGATTTGGGGTGGAGAGTTCTGTAGATGTCTATTAGGTCTGCTTGTTGCAGAGCTGAGTTCAGGTCCTGGATATCCTTGTTAACATTCTGTCTCGTTGATCTGTCTAATACTGACAGTGGGGTGTTAAAGTCTCCCATTATTATTGTGTGGGCATCTAAGTCTCTTTGTAAGTCTCTAAGGACTTGCTTTATGAATCTGGGTGCTCCTGTATTGGGTGCATATATATATTTAGGATAGTTAGCTCTTCTTGTTGAATTGATCCCTTTACCATTATGTAATGGCCTTCTTTGTTTCTTTTGATCTTTGTTGGTTTAAAGTCTGTTTTATCAGAGACTAGGATTACAGCCCCTGCTTTTTTTTTTTTTTTTTTTTTTTTTGCTTTCCATTTGCTTGGTAGATCTTCCTCCATCCCTTTATTTTGAGCCTATGTGTGTCTTTGCATGTGAGATGGGTCTCCTGAATACAGCACACTGATGGGTCTTGACTCTTTATCAAATTTGCCAGTTGGTGTCTTTTAATTGGGGCATTTAGCCAATTTACATTTAAGGTTAATATTGTTATGTGTGAATTTGATCCTGTCATTATGATGTTTGCTGGTTATTTTGCCCGTTAATTGATGCAGTTTCTTCATAGCATCGATGGTCTTTATAATTTGTCATATTTTTGCAGTGTCTGGTACTGGTTGCTTCTTTCCATGTTTAGTGCTTCCTTCAGAAGCTCTTGTAAGGCAGGCCTGGTGGTGACAAAATCTCTCAGCATTTGCTTGTCTGTAAAGGATTTTGTTTCTCCTTCACTTATGAACCTTAGTTTGGCTGGATATGAAATTTTGGGTTGAAAATTCTTTTCTTTTAAGAATGTTGAATGTTGGCCCCCACTCTCTTCTGGCTTGTAGGGTTTCTGCTGAGAGATTCACTGTTAGTCTGATGGGCTTCCCTCTGTGGCTAACTCGACCTTCCTCTCTGGCTGCCCTTAACACTTTTTCCCTCATTTCAACCTTGGTTAATCTGACAATTATGTGTCTTGGGGTTGCTCTTCTCGAGGAGTATCTTTGTGGAGTTGTCTGTATTTCCTGAATTTGAATGTTGGCCTGCCTTGCTAGGTTGGGGAAGTTCTCCTGGATAATATCCTGAAGAGTGTTTTCCAACTTGGTTCCATTCTCCCCATCACGTTCAGGTACACCAATCAAATGTAGATTTGGTCTCTTCACATAGTCCCATATTTCTTGGAGGTTTTGTTCATTTCTTTTTACTCTTTTTCTCTAACCCTGTCTTCTCATTTTATTTCATTAATTTGATCTTCAATCACTGATACCCTTTCTTCTGATTGAATCGGCTATTGAAACTTCCGCATGCATCATGAAATCCTCATGCCATGGTTTTCAGCTCCATCAGGTCATTTACGATCTTCTCTACACTGTTTATTCTAATTAGCCATTCCTCTAATCTTTTTTCAAGGTTTTTAGCTTCCTTACAATGGGTTCAAACATCCTGCTTTCACTTGGAGATGTTTGTTATTACCGACCTTCTGAAGCCTACTTCTGTCGACTCGTCAAAGTCATTCTCCATCCAGCTTTGTTCTGTTGCTGGTGAGGAGCTGCGATCCTTTGGAGGAGAAGAGGTGCTCTGATTTTTCGAATTTTCAGCTTTTCTCCTCTGGTTTCTCCCCATCTTTGTGGTTTTATATACCTTTGGTCTTTGATGTTGGTGACCTACAGATGGGGTTTTGGTGTAGATGACCTTTTTGTTGATGTTGATGCTATTCCTTTCTGTTTGTTAGTTTTCCTTCTAACAGTCAGGTCCCTCAGCTGCAGGTCTGTTGGAGTGTGCTGGAGTTCCACTCCAGACCCTGTTTGCCTGGGTATCACCAGCAGAGGCTGCAGAACAGCAAATATTGCACAATAGCAAATATTGCTGCCTGATCCTTCCTCTGGAAGCTTCATCCCAGAGGGGCAGCTGCCTATATGAGGTGTCTGTCAGCCCCTACTGGGAGGTGTCTCCCAGTTAGGCTACTCGTGGGTCAGGGATCCACTTGAGGAGGCAGTCTGTCCGTTCTCAGAGCTCAAATGCCATGCTGGGGGAACCACTGCTCTCTTCAGAGCTGTCAGACAGGGATGTTTAAGTCTGCAGAAGTTGTCTGCTGCCTTTTGTTCAGCTATGCCCTGCCCACAGAGGTGGAGTCTAGAGGCAGTAGGCCTTGTTGATCTGCGGTGGGCTCCACCCAGTTCGAGCTTCCCAGCCGCTTTGTTCACCTACTCAAGCCTCAGCAATGGCAGACGCCCCTCCCCGAGCCAGGCTGCTGCCTCGCAGTTCAAACTCAGACTGCTGCACTAGCAGTGAGCAAGGCTCCATGGGCATGGGACCCACTGAGCCAGGCACAGGAGAGAATCTCCTTGTCTGCCAGTTGCTAAGACCTTGGGAAAAGTGCAGTATTTGGGCGGGAATGTCCCATTTTTCCAGGTAATCTGTCACAGCTTCCCTTGGCTAGGAAAGGGAAATCCCCCAACCCCTTGTGCTTCCCCGGGTGAGGCGATGCCCCGCCCTGCTTCAGCTCGCCCTCTGTAGGCTGCACCCACTGTCCAACCAGTCCCAATGAGATGAACCAAGTACCTCAGTTGGAAATGCACAAACCACCCATATTCTGTGTCGATCATGCTGGGAGCTGCAGACTGGAGCTGTTCCTATTCGGCCATCTTGGAATGATCACCCCAGTTGATATCCTTTTGGGTTAATTAATAGATAGTCATTGGATATCTAGATCATTTCTAAGTAGGATAGAATGCCAAAATATTGATTACTAATCATAATATTAAGCTTATATACTTTTGCTTCTTATTTGTATATGCTACAGAGAGATGATGTATTTGGGTCTGTTAATGAACACGTTCATTTTGCAACTTTGAGAAATCATATAAAGTATGACTGTAGAAAGTTGTATTATGTGTATTCATGAGCTCTGCTAGATTGCAAGGATGCACTGCAAGGAAGTTTACTCTGTGAAGTAGAAATTGCTTTGGTTAAAATTAATATATGTGAATGAGACTATGTAGGAGTAATAGTTTCAGAGAATTACAACTGTGTTTGATGTATTTTTATTTTCCATGGAAAGGAGTAGTTTCTTCCTAAAGGAGTTTTTTTTTTATTCTGTTTTTTCACTCTTCAAATCTCTTTGTGCACTTAAAGCTTATTGAGGACCCCATAGAGGTTTTTTTTTGTAGGTTCTATTGATACTTACTATATTGGAAATTGAAACTGGGGAATTTTTAAAATGCACACTTATTGATGAATTCAAAGATAGCAACAATGAACACATTGAATGTTACTAATAATATTATGAAATTAATTCTGACCTTGTGGACATCCTGATATGGGTCCTAGAGTAAACTGTCAGTTTATTCCAGAATATGAAGGAGTATAATGATAGACAAAAGGTAGAAATACATTTTACTTCCCTTGCTTTATAATACCTGAGTTTGAAAAGTTATGAACTGTGTTAAAAACCTTAGCAGAGTTTGCTTAAATTGATAGGCCTGTCTCCTTGGTTCATTGCCTTCACCTACTATAAGAAAGGTTATTTTTTATTGTTGTAATTGTTGTTGTTTCCCGTTAATCTGCTTAGATAACAAAGATTTGTGTCATACCACAATAAGATTCTATGGTTTATGTTGTCTGTATAATGTCCTTGGTCATTCAAGAAAACAAAGTTTCCCCACAAAAACAAACATTCATTACAATCACGTTATCTTCTAAGTTTTCTTTTAATGTTTTATTGACATTTTGAAATGAATAACCAAGTATTATTTCTCAGGCACCTATGATCCAATTTGTATCTTAAATGTTCAAATACCATGACATTTTTTATTTTTGCCTTCCCCAAGTCTAATCGTGCATATAAAAAAATAAAATAAAGCTTTCACCTTATCTTTTACAACTAAAATTACCTTTTAAGGCCCTGTGCAATGGCACAAAGATTTTTTCCTTCATCTAGTAAAATGAGAGGTGCTAAAAATAATTAGGTTTATTGATATGTTACTGCTGATGAATTCTATGAGAACAGTTTTCAAATCAGAAAAGATGCTGAGCCTTCTGTAAGTTAAATTAGTGTGGCTAAAATATTATTGGTATAAATATTTCAGAAATGGTATACTGCTAGGGAAATTTCAAGAAATTTGTCAAAGCCCTTGCTGTCCATGATATATATTTTTATTTATCAGAGTGCTAGTGGTGTTTTGTCTGATATTAGATGACAGCAGTATAGTGTTATCAGTCATAATTTCAGTTATTTTAAAAAATATTAACTTGGTTACAACTTTGCTACTTTAAATTGAAAATGGCATCTTCTAGGCCACTAGATTTCAAATAGGAATTCACATCACTTAACTATGGAGTTTTATTAATATACAGATGTTTGTGGTGTATTCCATACTTACTGAATCTTTTTACTTAATATTGACATATTTTTGGCATATTCTTACTATATGCTTAGTATATTTATTGCATATTATTTCAGACTTATATATCTCAAGATTTTTTCTCTGTAAAGGATATATTCATCTATTTTTATAATTTAGATGTAATCTTCACTATCTTCTTTAATAATAGATTTAATCACTGTTTATAATTATTTTGTCTAAAACTTTTTTCGGCAGGCTTAACTATCTTGCTTTGCATGTCAAAGAAAAAAACAAATTTTATTGTCAGCTGCATTTTTCTTACAACAAATGCTCATTAGACCTTTCACTTTTGAAAGCTATCAGTAATAACTAACCATAGTCTTTTGTCTTAGATTTTTTTTTTGTTTGTTTTACTCTGATCCTTTCTTGAAAGCATATGCAATCAACTACAGTCCTCAGTGCTTCGTCATTAAAAAAGGATGACTGTCTCAGAGCCTCATGGAAAAGGATTACGACAGGTACTTTTGGGTATAGGCTTCTGCTAATACAAGATCTTATGGAGCAAGAATAATTATATAAGACTGAATGATATGATATAATTTTTTTTTTTGAGACAGTTTCACTCTTCCGCCCAGGCTGGAGTAAAATGGTGCCATGTTGGCTCACTGCAACCTCTGCCCCCTGGATTCAAGCAATTATCTGGCCTCAGCCTCTTGAGTAGTTGGGATTATAGGCACCTGCCACCACACCCAACTAATTTTTGCATTTTTAGTAGAGACAGGGTTTCGTCACATTGGCCAGGCTAGTCTGGAACCCCTGACCTCAGGTGATCTACCCGCCTTGGCCTCCCAAAGTGCTAGGATTATAGGCGTGCACCACCGTGCCTGGCCTATGATGTAAATTTTTAAATAATATTGTTGATGTTTTAATGTTTTCTTTTCAAGATGTATAAGGAAGTCCTTTGTCTTTTATGCTATTGTTGGGGCTCAGAACATGATACCCCGAAGTATGGCACCCTGGCATACTGAATACTTTGAACTGAAGGAAACTAGAAAGGCCTCAGAAGCAAGGTCTTTCTGATCTTTCTTACATTCTCCTATCTCCTCCTCCTTGTTCTCCCCCAAAGCAAGTCATGGAAACCAGAATTCCTCTTCTCCAAAGAGGGTCATGAAAACTAGAACCCCTCTCCCCAAAAGCAAGCCATTAAACCTAGAAAGGTAACTCTCTCCCTGTTCCCCTTTCCCTTGAAGACCTTCATTCCAGAGAGGTCGTGTATCATACTGAGGAAGAAGGAATGCTACACAGAGAAGTCAACCGGTCTCTGAACAGATAGGCCTTGCTGGATCCCCCCACGCAATCTATTACCATTAGGTCATACTCTTTTGTCTAATCACATTTCTACGTGGCTATCCATTCTTTATTGAACCTAAGTATATAGATGGTTTCCTCTAGGTTTTGGGGGTCCTCATTTCCGAAGGCTGCTGTGTCATGTAAAATTTTGATTAAATAAATTTGTCATGCTTGTCTCTTGTTAATCTATCTTTTGTTATAGGAGTCTTGGCTGTTACCCTTATGATTGGTGAGGAAAGGTATCACACTTTTGTACTTTTACACTATCTACAACTTATAATAATTTAGTAGACTCTGCTTTTATAAACTGAAATGAAATATTTATAAATGATATTTTATTCTCCTTGTTGACCCCTTCAGAATTCAGAAACTCTTATCGAACATTTTTATTTTCATAGCAATGTAGTGATTTGCATAGTTGCAGTAAGAATGTATTCTCCTTTTACTGGAGAATAATTGGAAACATTGGTTATACAACCAAGGACTTGCCTAGGATGTTATATGTGAAAATTATGCTTATTCAATTAGATATGAACAGATACTTTTAAGGCACCAAAGCTGACTTTATAAAGCCAATGCTTACAAAGTAAACTTGGGAAAACTGGCATGGTATCTGGCTTCCAGGGTTCTCAGACTTACAGATGAGTAAGGAAGGTCACTTCCTGGCAAGCCAGGGACTTTAGGACGTTTTGAGAACCTTAAAAAGAAAGAAATTCAGTCCAGGTGCGGTGGCTCATGCCTGTAATCCCAACACTTTGGGAGGACGAGGCGGGCGGACCACGAGGTCAGGAGATCTAGACCATCCTGGCTAACATGGTGAAACACCGTCTCTACTTAAAATAGAAAAAGTTAGCCGGGCATGGTGGCTCATGCCTGTAGTCCCAGTTACTTGGGAGGCTGAGGAGGAGAATCGCTTGAACCCGGGAGGCGGAGGCTGCAGTGAGCCGAGATCGCACCACTGCACTCCAGCATGGGTGACAGAGCGAGACTCCATCTCAAAAAATAAAAAAAGAAAGAAAGAAATTCACCCACATTTGTAGATACTATTGGCAAAATCCTTGTTTCCTAGCCTCAGGTCCACACATAATAAAGAGCTTTTAAAAGTCCAATCTGAGATTCTTTATGAAAACATCCATCAAAATAAACTTAAGAAGGTCCACATGGCAAATTAGCACACTTGCTGCACTTTCATAAATAATTAGGCCCAGTCTGATGATATGTCTTATTTTTTGATCAAGATAACTTTTCAGGCTTTTCTGATCAAAAAGGAGGGGAATTTTAGTAAAAATTGATATGTTTTGGTGGGAAATGATACATCATCTCTAGCCTTTAGGCCTGATTTAAGCAAAATCATTGTTCTGTTCATTGTTCATTGTTCCTTGTCTGAATTATTTTGCAACTTCTTGTAAGTTGAAGGTAACTGATATATAAATTCTACTCTGTCTGTTAGACATTTGGTTCCTCCACTTCACCTTGGAAAAACCAGTTTTGTCTCCATTTGTCAACATTCCTTTACTCCATAAAAATTTTAGCTCTTTTGACTTTTATTTTGAACCAGTTATAATATCTGCCTGGTTCCCTCATAACATATGAATAAAATAAATCCTTAATCAATTTTTGTGTCTGTATGAAAGTCATGATTTTACCTTGTTCTGAAAGTGAACTTTTAACAAGATATTTAATTCCTGGTTACCTTTCTGAGTTTAAATCATAGAGCTAGTTATGTTCCCCCTAGTAAGGAACTTTATGATTTAACAAAAAGTATTTACAAAAGAAGTGCTTGATCTGCCATGACATATAACTTGGATTATAACTTAAGTAGAGCCTCAAGTGTAGTATCATAGCTTGTTGTTCATGCATCTTTCATTATGATTCCATATAGCAAACAAGTCTAGGGGATTAGAAGCTGTGAAAAGTAATTAAGAAATGACTTTGTCTATCACATGATAGTAAAAAAAAAAAAAAAAAAGAGAAACTTTTCTGCAAGCCATTCCTTGACATATTTGGAGGCTGTAATCCATCCCCTAACCAAATAATATCTTGCCTTTTTCATTTATGCATTTTTTTATTGTGCATACATATTTTAAAACTAATGTTTCTGCTTGTTATAGAAAATTATAATATGTTTTAGTTATATGCAATATAAATTAGCCTTTGTTACTCTCTAGTTTGCCAAAGAAAGAAAAGAGAATTGTTGCTCTCTGATAAGACCTGGTATCTCCTTAGGGCTCTCCACAGGGATTGGGTGGGGGTTGCAATTTCAAGTATCAGAGACTTTTGATCTTAAACTTTGGCTATTACCCTATTGACTCCTAGTATCAACTATTCAGAAGTCAGGAAAAGACAAAAAAAATCAGTGGCAATAGACTTCATAACCTGAAGAACAGCTATGAGCACCAGGTCTCCTATAAAATGCATTGTGAGTGTCTATATGTTCCATTAAATTTACTGTTCATCTGAGCAGAAGGGTGGTTTACAGAGGCTAGGAAGGGTAATGAGGGTTGGGGGGGATGGGAATGGTTAATGGATACAAAAAGTAGTTAGAAATAATAGATAAGACCTAGTATTTGATAACACAACAGGGTGATTACAAACAAAAATAATTTATTGTACATTTAAAAATAACTAAATGAGTATAACTGGATTGTTTGTAACACAAAGGAAATATGCTCGAGGGGATGAATACCCCATTTTTGATGATTTGATTATTAGGCATTGCATGCCTGTATCAAAACATCTCATGTACCCCATAATACAACACCTACTATGTACTCACAAGATTTTTTAAAAAGTTTATTGCTCATGTGTTACTCATATTTTGTCAGTACTGAATCTTACAGACTAATATTTATGTATTGTTTGTGTTTTCTCTCTTTTTTTATTATTCACCTCTATTCTCTATACATTTGTCAACATCTCTTGGTTTTAGTTACTAGGCACAGGATAATGTAACCATACTTTTGATATCAGGCAAAGAATTGGAGCTTCAGGAGGTCACATAAACTCCCTATTGGCACTTAACTACAAATGGGCAGGGGATACAGCTTTCTTCTCAGGAAATGTTCTTCTGGAATAGCTTCACTTCATTAATAGGCTAATATGTGGTAGAATTTGACTACACTGCAATCTCCATTAGAACATTATTTAACTTCCATTTAATATTTTTTTAGAGGATACATACTAGGGACAATTTTGGCCCCCTAGGGTACATTTGGTAATGTCTGGAGCCATTTTGGGTTGTCACAACTGGTGGGAAATGCTACTGACATTTAGCTGGTAAAGGCCAGTGGTGTACTACTAAACAGCAGAGGACAGCCCCTTCTTCCACCAAAAAAATCTTTCAGATCCTAAATGTCAACAGTACTGAGATTGAGAGAGCTTGGATTAGTGTGTCAACAATGCTGTTTGCCTGCTATTGAAATGCTTCATTTCAAATAAGGATTACCAAGAAAAAAATACTTTCTGACTTTTGTAAAATCAGATTGTTAAAGTTGTCTGCAACTTAATGCAAGTATTTCTCTTTGTTTGTTCTATAGAGCCTGGTGATTAGGAGTAGAGGAAATTACAGAAGTTTAAATAACACAGAATGAGAAAAGTAATGTGAGCTTTAGAATGTGCAGTATATATAGATGCTTATTGAATAAAATCAAGTTAAAGAAGTTTTACTTGTACTGTGGGATCCAATGCTTACATTTCATTCAAAGAGGGTCAATTTCTCAGCAACTGTTAGAACTAGTGACATTTTCTTTGATCTGGCAGTGTTCAATGACAATTTTCCCTTGTAATCTAAGTTATCAACTTGAAAATATCTTCAACACACAGCTGGAAACAGGAAGACAAAACTATACTAAATTATTTACATTATCCAATGAAAGAGTAACATGTCTTTTAAATGTAACAGAAGTGTTAATAAACACTTTTAATAAACAAAAACAAGAATAATAACAACCACAAGAGACACTGGAAACTTTAAAAAATTGGAGGTTTACTTCACATAGCAAACAGCAGAAAATGATGAAATTACTATGTATCTTGTTAAATATAATTTAAGAAGAAATTTCATGTCATACCTGATCATTTAGTAAATAAATATGTCATCACTAAAGCATTATGATTTAGTATAACTGTTTCTCTGATATAATAGCACTAGTTGAGGAAAACAAAAATACTATGTAATTGAGTTTTGACAAGGTGTCATGTAGTTACACATTCAGTTGTTACTATGTAATTATTGAAGAAGACATTTATCTAACACTTTTGCACCTTGGGAAGCAGCCCATGCAATGTGGTATCAAGCAAAATCTAATGGTAATACCAATTTCCCAATATTTGTAGCAGTAACCTTTAGCAGGTTCCTTTAGAGACATAGATGTTCAAGTGACAGAGATTCCCTTTTGCCAAAGGGGGATCATCAGGTACAAGAGAATACCTTTTTCCTACATTATTTTAGTTAGCCCCATCTTGCTTTCCTGTGTATAGTCCCTAAGCGGATTCTATTGAGTCTGATGCCATCAAGGAAAAGACAAGTTTTCTGTGGTCTCTTCATAATCAGCTCAGTCCACCTAGGGAGACTGAAAAGCTCTCCTGCCTTCCAGCTAACCAATCAAGGAGAAATTGTGTCTAGAAAAATATTTATCATTACCAACAGACTGCATCAAACTACGATGAGATGGAAGCTACTGTGAATGAGCTCTAGTCTGGCCTGTGATGTTTCAGTGAATGAGCTCTAGTCTGGCCTGTGATGTTTCAGTGATCTTAAATGAGCTCATTACTTTCTACCAGTGGAAGAGGTACCCAGGTGGACACAATTCTTATTTTTAAAAATCGTTTTAGAAGCCTTATGCTGTGCTCACTTCGATAGCACATATAATAAAATTGGTACAATACAGAGAAGATTAGCATGGCCCCTGCACAAGGATGTCACGCAAATTCATGAAGTGTTCCATATTTTTAGCTAGACTAATAAAGAAGAAAACAGAGAAGAATCAAACAGACACAATAAAAAATGAAAAAGTGGATATCACCACTGACCCACAGAAATATAAACAACCATCAGATAATACTACAAATAGATCTATGCAAATAAAGTAAAAAATCTAAAGAAAACAGATAAATTCCTGGACACATACACCCTCCCAAGACTGAACCAGGAATAGGTTGAATCCCTCAATAGACCAATAATAAGTTCCAAAATTAAAGCAATCATAAATAGCTTACCAACCAAAGAAAGCCCAAGACCAGTTGGATTTACAACTGAATTCTACCATAAATATAAAGAGGAGCTGATACCATTTCTTCTGAAACTACTCCAAATAATTGAAAAGGAAGGACTCCTCCCTAACTCATTCTATGAGGCCAGCATCATCCTGATACCAAAACCTGGGAGAGATACAACAAAAAAAGAAAACTTCAGGCCAATATCCCTGATGAACATTGATGCAAAAATTCTCAATAAAATACGGCAAACCGAATGCAGCAGTGCATCATGAAACTTATCCACCACGATCAAATTGGCTTCATTCCCAGGATGCAAGTCTTGTTCAACATATGCAAATCAATAAACGTAATTCATCACATAAATAGATCTAAAGACAAAAACCACATGATTATCTCAATAGATGCAGAAAAGGCCTTCAATAAAATCCAACATCCCTTCATGTCAAAAACTCTCAGTAAACTAGGTATTGAAGGAACATACTTCAAAATCATAAGAGCCACTTATGACAAACCCACAGCCAATATCATATTGAATGGGCAAAAGCTGGAAACATTCCTCTTGAAAACTGGCACAAGACAAAGATGCCCTTTCTCACCACTGCTATTCAACATAGTATTGTAAGTTCTGGCCAGGGCAACCAGGCAGGAGAAATAAATAAAGGGTATTCAAATCGGAAGGGAGAAAATCAAAATGTCCTTGTTTGCAGATGACATGATCCTATATCTAGAAAACCCCATCGTCTCAGCGCCAAAGCTTCTTAAGCTGATAAGCAACTTCAGCAAAGTCTCAGGATACAAAGTCAATGTGCAGAAGTCACAAGCACTCCTATACACCAACAACAGGCAAGCAGAGAGCCAAATCATGAAGGAACCCCCATTCGCAATTGCTACAAAGAGAATAAAATACCTAGGAATACAGCTAACAAGGGAAATGAAGTTCCTTTTCAAGGAGAACTACAAACCACTGTTCAAGGAAACCAGAGAGGACACAAACAAATGAAAAAATATTCCATGCTCATGGATAGGAAGAACCAATATCATGAAAATGACCATATTGCCCAAAGTAATTTATAGATTCAATGCTATTCCCATTAAACTACCATTGACATTCTTCACAGAATTAGAAAAAAACTAATTTTTTTATGGAACCAAAAAGAGCCCATATAGCCATGACAATCCTAAGCAAAAAGAACAATGCTGGAGGCATCATGCTACCAGACTTTAAACTATACCATAAGGCTACAATAACCAAAACAGCATGGTAATGGTGCAAAAACACACACAGACCAATGGAACAGAAAAGAACTCAGAAATAAGATTGCGCATGTACAACCATCTGATCTTTGACAAATTTCACCAAAAGAAGCAATGGGGAAATAATCCCTCATTTAATAAATGGTGCTGGGAGAACTGGCTATCCGTTTGTTCAAAATTGAGACTGGACCCCTTCCTCATACCTTATTAAAAAATTAACTCCAGATGGCTTAAAGGCTTAAATGTAAAACCCAAAACTATAAAAACCCTAGAAGAAAATCTACACAATAACATTCAGGACATAGGTATGGGCAAAGATGTCATGATGAAATAACCATAAGCGATTGCAATAAAAGCAAAAATTGATAAATGGGATCTAATTAAACTAAGGAGCTCTGCACAGAAAAAGAAACTATCATTAGAATGAACAGGCAACCTACAGAGTGGGAGAAAATTTTTTCAATTTATCAGTTTGACAAAGATCTAATATCCAGAATCTACAAGGAACTCAAACACATTTTTGAGGTAAAAACAAACAACCCCATTAAAAAGCAGGCAAAGAACATGAACAGACACTTCTCAAAAGAAGACATTCATACAGCCCACAAACATATGAAAAAAAGATCAACATCACTGATCATTAGAGAAATACAAATCAAAACCACAATGAGATATCATCTCACACCAGTCAGAACAGCCATTATTAAAAAGTCAAGAAACAACAGATACTGGCGAGGCTGCAGAGAAAGAGGAACACTTTTACACTGTTGGTGGGAATGTAAATTAGTTCAACCATTGTGGAAGACGGTGTGGCAATTCCTCAAAGATCTAGAACCAGAAATACCATTTGACCCAGCAATCCCATTACTGGGTAGATACCCAAAGAAATAAAAATGATTCTATTACAAAGATACATGCATGTGTATGTTCATTGCAGCACTATTCACAATAACAAAGACATGAAATCAACCCAAATGTCCATCAATGGTAGACTGGATAAAGAAATTGTGGTATATATATACCATGGAATACTATGCAGCCATAAAAAGGAATGAGATCATGTCCTTTGCAGGGACTTGGATGAAGCTGGAAGCCATAATCCTCAGCAAACTAATGCAGGAACAGAAAACCAAACACCAAATGTTCTCATTTATAAGTAGTAGCAGAACAATGAGAACACATGGACACAGGGAGGGGAACAACACACTGGGGCCTGTCAGCGAGTGGGATGGGGGTAGGGAGAGTATTAGGACAAATAGCTAATGCATGCTGGGCTTAATACCTAGATGATGGGTTGATAGGTCCAGCAAACCATCATGGCACACGTTTACCTATGTTACAAACCTTCACATACTGCACATGTACCCCAGAACTAAAACTAAAAATAGAAATAAAGCCTTATGCTTCTGGGAAGATAGAGTCGCTATAATATCTCCTATTTTTCCCACGAGGTACAACTAAGCTGTCTGGATATTATGTGTAAAGCAAACATAAGATGATGCTGAAAAACAGGGAGAAGAAGGCAGACAGGCTAAGGACTACAGGACACAAGGAATGACACAGTGGTTAGGTCCCTGGGTCTTCTTTGTGTCTCATATACACCAGACTTGTTACTGAACAAGCCAGAAACCCAGAAATGGCAACAGTCGCAGACATAAAAAGCCCAACAAAGATCTGCTCTTCCTATCTAAAAGACTAAAAAAGGGGAAGCCTAGAAAGATAGAAAGCCTTTGGATAATAATTATTATAGTCCAACCAAACATCACAGAAAAAAATATGGTACCATCCCTGCCCATGCCAGCAAAGGATAACTGGAGAGCCTAGACATTCACTCTTAGGATGCTGTAACAAGTTGTCTAGCATGCCATTGGGATGGTATCAGAGATGGCCAAATAGAAAGCTAAGACTTAATCCCTGCCTGTTGTTAATGAGAATCACACTCCTCTTGCCCCTTTGCAGTATCTATGTGAGACACCATGTGAGAAGTCTGGACTTCTACCCCGACTCAGCTGTAATGAGACATCCCTCTACCCCCTACAGGGGTTCTGTCGGAGGAGGCCTTTCACAATTGCCAAGTAATAATAAAGCCACCTCCACCAAGGTATCAGTGGAGACCGTGGAAGAACCTGGAACTCTCACCTATGTAGTAGTAGTTAGGAGACTCTCACTTTGGCTGTCAGTGGAAGCTGAGTGGGGAACCTGGGCTTCTACCTTCACCTAGCAACAATGAGCTAATTTCCCTATTTTCCTTGATGGAGCAGTATTAGAGAAAGACAGCTAAAATAGAAGATTTAAATAAGAACATAGTACAAAACGTCTAGGTTTACATTGGAAGCTAGTAGTTATACCAAAAATAGGAAAATCTCAAAAAAAAATGAACAAAGATAATGGATACCAACACCAAGATGACAGACATGTTAAAATTATGTGGCAATTATTTAAACAGTCATAATAAAAAAACTCCAGCAAACAATTATGAAGATACATGAATCAAGTTTAAAAATAGGAAGCCTCAGTATAGTAATAGAAAGTCCCAGCAAAGAATTAGAAATATAAAGAACGAAATGAAAATTCCAGAATTAAAAAGTACAATAATTGAAATAGAAAGCTCAATAGATGGGCTCAAAAACAGAATGGAGGGGATAGATGAAATAAACCATCGAACTGAAAATAGAACAGTAATTACTCATTCTGGACAGTAGAGAAAAAATAGACTAGAAAAAAAATGAATAGATAGTCTAGGACCTGTGTGACTATAACAAAAGGTTTCACATTCAAGCCATTGGAGTCCTGGGGAGAAAAGGAAATGATGTTGGTACTCAAATAAATAATGCCTAAAAATGTCCCATACATGGTATAAATATAAACCTATAGATTTAAAAAGTTGGGTGCACCTCTAACAGGGTAAACACAAAGAAATCCATACCAAGACACATTATATTTAAACTTCTACAAACTAAACACAAAGACAAATTTTTGAAAGCAGACAGAGCCAAATGACCCCTTATCAACAGCTGAAAATCACTGCTCTTAGTCAATACGTTGCTGGAAGTTCTAGCCAGTGCAATAAAGCAAAACAATAAAATAAAAGACATGCAAATTGGAAATAAAGAAATAAAACTGACTCTATTTCCAGATGACATAATGTCTATGTTGAAAATCCTAGGGAATCTATAAAAAAATAAAAAACAACTCCTAGAATAAGAAAGTTTAGCAATGTTTCAGGATATAATATAAACATACAAGAATCAATTGTATTTTTATAAACTAAGCAATCAATTCATAGACACCAATTAAAAATATAAAAACCAGCCAGGCGTGGTGGCTCATGCCTTTAATCCTAGCCCTTTGGGAGGCCAAGGCCGGTGGATCACCTGAGGTCAGGAGTTTGAGAGCACCTTGGCCCACATGGCGAAACACCATCTCTACTAAAAATACAAAAATTAGCAGGGCGTGGTGGTGGGTGCCTGTAATCCCAGCTACTCGGGAGCTGAGGCAGGAGAATCGCTTGAACCTGGGAGGCGGATGTTGCAGTGAGCTGAGATCACACAGTTGCACTCCAGCCTGGGTGAAAGAGTGAAACTCTCTCTCAAAATAAATAAATAAATAATAAATATTATATATTATATATTATGTATATATGTATGTATATATATAATATATATACACGCACACACACACCAAAAAATATTTTAAATATAGTGTCATTTACAATCATTGAAAAAATAAAGTACTTAGGTGTAAATCTAACAAAACATGTGCTGGACTTGTATGTCAAAAATATGGAACACTGAATAAATGAATCATAAAGGATCTAAATAAATAGACACAGTGTGTTCGTGAATTGGATGACTCATCATAGTACAGATGTCAATTTACCCCAAATTGTTATAATGGTTTAATGCATTACTATCAACATTCCAGTTAGATTTTTTTTTTAGATATAGACAAGATTGGCCGGGCGCGGTGGCTCATGCCTGTAATCCCAGCACTTTGGGAGGCTGAGGCGAGGGCATCACGAGATCAGGAGATCGAGACCATCCTGGCTAACACTGTGAAACCCCGTCTCTACTGAAAATACAAAAAATTAGCCAGGCGCGGTGGCGGGCTCCTGCAGTCCCAGCTACCAGGAGGCTGAGGCAGGAAAATGGCATGAACCCGAGAGGCAGAGCTTGCAGTGAGCCGAGATCGTGCCACTGAACTCCAGCCTGGGTGACAGAGCGAGACTCCGTCTCAAAAAAAAAAAAAGATATAGACAAGATTACACTAAATTTATGTGAAAAGTCAAAGAACTTAGAATAGCTAAAACACTATTGCAAAAAAAAAAAAAGTAGGAAAAATCAGTCCATTTGATTTCAAGATTTATTATATAGCTATAGTCATCAAGACTGTGTGGTCTGGTGGAGATTATATATATATATATATATATATATATATATATATATATATATGAACAGGAAACCCAGAAATAGAGCCACACAAATATTCCCAGCTGATTTTTTACAAAAATGTAAAAGTACTTCAAGTACTTCAATGGAGGAAAGACAGGCTTTTCAACAAATGGTGCTAGAAAAACTGGACATCCATAGGCAAAAAATAATGAACCGTGAACTAAGTCTCACAAGTTATATAATAAAAATAATTCAAAATGGACTGAGGACTTAAATGTAAAATGTAGCACTGTAAAAGTTTTAGAAAAATAAACAAATTCAACATTCTCAAAGTAACGTAATTACAGAGATGGAGAGAAGTTTAGTGGTTGCCAGGAGTTAAATAGGGGATAGTGGTGGGAGAGAAATGGATGTTACTATAGAAGTGCAACATGAAGGATTTCTGTCAGGATAGAACTGTTCTGTGTTATGATACTGTATCAATGTTAGTGTCTTGGTTGTCAGATTGTGCTATAGTTCCAGAAGAGTTTACCACTGGGGAAAACTGGGTAAAGAGTATATGGGATCTTTCTGAATTATTTATTACACCTGCATGTGATTGTAAAATGGTCATCTCAAAATTTAAAAATTAATTAGAAAAATTGCTTTGGGTGGAAAAAGAAGAGAAGAATGCAGCAAGACCAGGACAATGTGATGCTTGAGTTTATCTTCTAAGAAATGAAGTCTCAGGTATTTGGCTATGGGGTACCAAGGTGAAATTGTGGGTGGGACGAGCCAGGATTTTCTATACATAATTAATATAAAATGTTTACCCCTTTCACATCCTTTGGGGATATTAAGCACATGTGCAGAAGACGGAGAAAACTTGAACCAATGAATCCCAGAAAGCGTACTGAATGAGAAATAATCAACATGGGAAATCTTTTATTGCTTTTTTGTACAAGGTTAAGAAACACCCACCCTACTTTTTACTCTAACTTATTTTGGAATCCACATAACTCACAAAAATAAGTAATCTTATTTTTATTTAAATATTGTTGAAAACATGGTAAAGATCACAAAGAGATCAACTAATTGTGAGCTGCAGCTTGCTATTAAAATAATGTTAGACAATTTTAAAATGAGATCCTTCTACCCTCTTTAACCCCACAGACTGTTAAAACTATACATATTGGGCCTATATTCCTTTTCCTCCTCTTACTCGAGCCATGACATGGATGGATGCTCCTTTTGAGGTCTATGTTAATGACGGTATTTGGATGCCTGGTTCTGTAGATGATCCTTGTCCTGCCCAACCTTCAGAAGAAGGAACCTCTTTCAATATCGCTTTAGGTTTTAGGTATCCACCTTTGTGCCTGGGACCCACTAATGGATGTCTCTTATTAGATATTCAAACATGGGTGGTCACACTACCGTCTGGTCACTCTGTCCCTCCTTTAGGACACTTGGTATCAGGGCTCTCATTAAAACCTCTAAGGCAGATCAAAACAGGAATCACTGATTATATTCACACATCCCAATATAAGCCTTTAGGACCTGCGTGTCCTCTCAACTTGTCTTCAAATGCTGGCAAATTAATATGGAAGGATTGTGTTAGTTCAGAAGGAACTGTGTTATTTAATTCTTCTCACTACACCATTGTTGATTGGGCTCCCAAAGGTCATATTACTAATGATTGCTCTCAAGGTCACAGAGATTGTCAACATTTTCTCTATGATATTACTTATCAAAAAAGTAGTGACAACCCTCCCCTATTGTAGATTTAACTCCTTTTTTCCTCTTAAGTGGAAAGGGGCAGGGGTTGCCCCTCCAAAGCCAAGGCTCGTTGTTCCCCACTTAGGACCTGAACATTCAGAATTATGGAGATTAACCATAGCTATGACTGGTATGAGAGTTTGGTCTGGAGAAAGTGTTATAAGTAAATCCACCTTGTCACCTCAAAAACTAAGACAACAGATTGATTTACACTACTATTTCCATACAGCCAAAAATATCACTATGGCAATTGTCAAAAGGTCAATTCAAAGATGGGACAGTAAAGATTATAAGGACTTATACCCCCTCGTTCTAATATCCCCCCACCACCTCTCATACAACCCATTCCCCCCACCCCACATTCACAAAAAGGAGTACCATCCCAAAATATATATACTATCTATATGGAGTCCAACAAAACTATACCACTTAAAAGTTGTGTTAAACCACCATATATGTTATTATAGGAAAGATGCATGTTAGTTCAAAAACCAACATAATTACCTGTGTTAATTGTTACTTGTATACTTGTATTGACTCATCCTTTAATCAATATCATAGTATTTTAATAGTCAGAGCCAGAGAAGGTATTTGGCTCCCCGTAGCCTTACACAGGCCTTGGGAATCTTCCCCTTCTATCCATGTTATTAATAATATTCTACAGAAAACTCTTAAAGGGAGTAAACAATTTATTTTTACATTAATTGCAGTAATAATGGGCTTGATTGCTGTTACTGTGAATGCTGCTACTGCTGGAGTTGCATTACATCAATCTATTCAAACTGTTCATTTTGTGGATAAATGGCAAAAAAATTCTACTTGGATGTGGAATTCTCAGTCAGGTATTGATCAAAAATTGGCCAATCAAATTAATGATCTAAGACAAACTGTTATATGGATGGGAGATAGAATTGAGTTTAGAACATAGATTATAAATGCAATGTGATTGGAATACTTCTGATTTTTGTATAACTCTGTTTCAATATAATGAGTCTGTTCACAATTGGGAATCAGTAAAACGCCATTTACAAAGAAGTGAAGACAATTTAAGTTTAGACATAAGCAAGCTAAAACAACAGATTTTTGAGGCCTCTCAAGCACACTTAACTGCTTTACCCGGTCCTGAAGTTTTAGACGGTATCTCTGAGGGGTTATCTAACCTCAACCCCATTCAATGGGTAAAATCTTTGGGAGGATCCACTATCGTTAATTTTGTTCTGTGTATAATTTGTGCTATTGGTTTATTGTTCATATGTAAAATTGGAAAAAAATATTCTTCAGTCGTGATCAGTGCCAAGCTATGATTGCTATGGTTCATTTAAATCAGAGAAAAGGGGGAGATGTAGGGAGACCCCCTGAAACTATTGCTATGGAATAAAAGATGAAATGCTCCTGATTATTGTAAATACAAAGTTGCATGCAGGATTGTGTAAAGACAATGCCAGGTTGGACTGCCAGAATGAGCCAACAGCGCGTGATGTGCTTCCCCCTACAGAGAGCCTATGAATGGACGTGCAGTCAGGGAGGTTTCACATCACCAAGATTCCTATCCCAGAAAAGCAGATGTTCATAGCTCTGGGAATGGAATGCGACCCTTGTGGAGAGCCTATAAATGGACACATGAGGGGCGCCTGTCCATATGGATAAGATAGAGCTATAAATGCCCTCATCTTGCCATGGCTCTTCTAGGCTTCTTTAGGGTTAAGGCATACTGCCTTCTGAGAATTTCCGGTCTAACTGGTTGTCTAGCTTCAAGTCCTGTTTCTATGGATTGTTTGTAACCAGCTTTTGCTGCAACTGTTACTGCTGATTAATATCTTGCTAATCATAGGTTATGGAAAGACTGTGTTTCTGTTTTACGGCTCTGTTAGAAATTACCGATGCACACACTATATTGTAAATTCCTTTCTCTGTATACTGTACTTCTGCATACAGATGTTATGTTAAAGAATTACTTCATCCCCATGTGACCATCTCACCTCATAATCAAATGACACTAAATCCCTCACTAACCTACCCCCGCCCTCACTAAACTTAATAATAAATGCTGGTATATTCAGTGCATTGTTGGCATCACGGGACCAGAAGGCAGTGACCCCCCTGGACCCAGCTTTCACTATCTTGTGTGTGTCTATTATTTCTCGACCTGCCTATCCACCTGGGAACAAAGAGAGAGCCCCGTTGCATTGTGGGCTGCTGGCCAGATCCCGCAATAGATTATAAAGCTATGTGGGTTTTTTATTAGTTTTTGAGTTGGGGAAAGTAAAAATTTCTGTATTTTGTACTTCATGTTTGCTCAAAACAGCAAAAAAAAAAAACCCATTTTTAAAAACTATTACGGCCGGGCGCGGTGGCTCACGCCTGTAATCCCAGCACTTTGGGAGGCTGAGACGGGCGGATCACGAGGTCAGGAGATCGAGACCATCCTGGTTAACACGGTGAAACCCCGTCTCTACAAAAAATACAAAAAATTAGCCGGGCGTGGTGGTGGGCGCCTGTAGTCCCAGCTACTCGGGAGGCTGAGGCAGGAGAATGGCATGAACTCAGGAGACAGAGCTTGCAGTGAGCCGAGATCGCGCCACTGCACTCCAGCCTGGGCGACAGAGCGAGACTCCATCTCGGAAAACAACAACAACAACAACAACAACAACAAAAAAAACCAAAAAAAAAAAACAAAAATAAAAACTATTAAAAGGACAAAAAGATAAATCCAGTTCCATAAACACATACTCAGCTAGTGAATTAATATTTTATTTCAGTCACTCAGCAAACAATTTACAGTGAAATTTAATTTCTTCTAATCTGTCAAAATGAAAGAAAACATCTTGTTATTTGTCTTTTTCAGAAAAACAAGTAATGTTAAATAATATTATGGTGAATATAGTTTTCAAAAGATCAAGTGTTTTAAAATTCCATCCATAAAGAGGTAACAGGTTTTCTCCTGTAAGTTGTCTTTTTGTCCTCCCAAATGATAGGAGGAAAAACAGTACAACAAGATGCTTTGTTAAGGTGGCTTAAATTACACACACACACACACACACACACACACACACACACGCGCGCGCGCATAAAATAAAGGCTCATAAAATTTCCTTTTATGTAAGGCTGAGCTCCTTGGGCTATAACTACTCAAGACAAGGGTGAAAGTATGAAAATCCACTATGCTTGATGGCTTGACTGATTATCAACTACAGTTGGACCTTGAACAATGCAGGGGTTAGGGCCGCTAATCCCCCGCCCACACGCAGGTAGAAATCCACATATAATTTTGACTCATCTAAAACTTACTTCTAATAGCCTACTGTTGCCTGGTCCCTTATCAGTAGCATACTTAATCAGTTAGCACATATTTTATATGCTACATGCATTATATACTGTATTCTGATAATTTAAGCTAGAGAAAAAATGTTATTAAGAAAATCATAAGAAAGAGAAATCTTGTTCATCATTTCCTTGATTGGTTCTCTCACAAATTCTGTGAAGTTATGCACAATATCTGGACACAGTTTTCTCCAGCAGGAGTTTATTGTTTTGGGCTTGATTGTTTTCAGGTTTTTTCTATAACAAAGACAGCATCTTTAATGGTGTGATCCTTCCAGATTTCCCTGACACCCTCTTTATTGAGGAGGTTTTCTTCCATAGCATTGACAATCTTTTCCACAGAGTATTGTATGTAATCAGCCTTAAAGGTTGTTATGGCCCTCTGATCCAGAGGCTAGATTAGAGACATTCTGTTTTGGGGAAAGTAGACCACTATGATGCCTGTGGTGTTGAACTCACAGGGGCATCTGGGTAGTCAGGGGCATTGTTCAATATCAAAAGAACTTTAAAAGGCAGTCTCTTACTGACAAGGTGCTTCTTGACTTCAGCATCGATGGAACCAATCCAGGAAAAGGGTTCTCACTGATTGTCCAGGCCTTCTTGTTGTACAATCAACAGACTGGCAACTGGTGTTTATCTTTTCCTTTAAAGGTTCAGGGGTTACCAGCTTTATAAATAGGAGCAATCCTATCATAAACCTGACTGCATTTACACAAAAGAGTAGAATTCACCTATCTCTTCCTGCCTTTAATCCTGGTGCTTGCTTCTCTTCCTTACCAACAAATGTTCTTTGTGGCACTTTTCCCCAGAATATGGCACTTTCATTTGCATTAAAAACCTGTTCAGGAAGATATCCTTTCTCCTCAATGATTTTCTTAATGGCATCTGGAAACTTGTGCTGCCTCTTTGGTTGTCAAAAGCTGCTTCTCCTGTTATCTTGACATTTTTAAAGCCAAACCTCTTTCTAAAATTACCAAACCATCCTTTGCTGGCATTAAATTCTTCAACTTTGTATGCTTCCTCTTGTTTTAAGTTATCATATATTGACTTGACTTTTGCTTAAATCATGTTAGATTTTATAGGTATGCCTTTCTTATAGCAATCCTGCACTTACCTAAAAGCTGCATTTTCAATACTAAATAAAAAGGCATTTTTCAAAAAGTGCAACATTTTTGGTAACTGCAGCAATGGCTTCACAAATTTTCTTTTCTTTTCTTTTCTTTTTTTTTACAATAATCTTCAAGCTGGATTCTTTTACCTTGAAATGGCAGGCAACTGCAGCTGCAGACCTCAATCTATGGTACATAACAAGCAATTCAGCTTTTTCCTGTCATGTCAAGACTTTTCTCTGCTTCTTGGGGACACTTCCAGCATCACTTGTGGCAATTCATATGGGTTCTCATGGTATTATCCAAAGCTTATGGTATTGCCCTAAAATCAATGAAAACTACATGAATAACACCAGAGGTCACTTTTTTTCTGTGATACTCAATTTACGGGAGAGAGGAATTGCTCACATGAAGATGATTGGCAGCACACAGCATTTTAAGTGGATATTCGCAATACCTGAGCTCACTGCAATAACAACAGGAGGTAGCTACAAAATTATTATAGTAGTATAGTATGGACTACAGTTAATTTTATGCAGTTATAGTTTGATACTGCATATTTACATTTGTTTACATTTCTCTCAACTGGGAATGGCACCATGTATGATCTGTGTTTGTATAAGTTTTGATAAATTTAAACTTTTTTGATACAGTGTCTTTAATTTTAACTTTTCATAATATACTTTTGTATATTATATTTGTGTAAATGATAAAGTAGACTAGGATGTACATATATTTTGTGCATTCATTACATAACTTTTTCTTATTGTTTTGATATTTCTAGGTTAAGCAATTCATCTCCTAGTTTTTACGAATTGTCACAACTCTCCAAAAATTTTCTGATATATTTGTGGAGAAAGACCCACATGTAAGTGAACCAACAGAGTTCAAACACATGTTGTTTTAAGGGTCAACTGTATAGGTAAGTATCATATAGAAAATCCCCTTTACCATTTTTGAAAGATGTGATAGGCTAATTGTTAAAACCTATGAATATCCTGTTACCTATTTCTATGTAACAAATTATCCTAAAACTTAGCGACTTAAAATAATCAACATTTATTATTTCACAGTTTCTGTTTGTCAGATATTTGTGTATGGCTTAGCTGGTTCTGTTCAGTATCTCCTAGGAGGTTGAAGTCTTGACTAGGTCTTCAGGATCCACTTCAAGATGGCTCACTTACATGGCTGTTAGCAGGAAGCCTCAGTTTCTCACCACGGTAGGCCTCTCCATAGGATACCTAAATGTCCTCATGACATGGCTGTAAATTTCCCTCTGCGCAAACGACCTGAGAGAGAGCCAGTGAGGAGGAAGACACAGTACCTTTTATGATCGAATCGCCAAGGTGACACACACCTGCCTTTGTTTTACTCTATTTGTTAGAAGTGCATTAAGGTCAGCCCATACTCTAAGAGAGAGGAACTAGTCTCCACCTCTTGAGGGGAGGAGTTTCAAATAATGTGTGTATATTTTTCAAAAGCACTACCATGGCTAACTTGTTTATTTTGGGCATCTTTCCTTGTATCAGTTGATGATACTCACATTAGTCACACATCCAATAAGAGATTGGGTACACAAAACGCAAGCCATATAACATAAAGGTCAGTGTAAAAATCTAAGATTTTACAAAGGGAGATTCTGAGAGTTCTGTCTAAGATGTGGAATCAGCTCATAAAGAGATGCCATGCTAACAAAGCTTTTCAGATGCCATTCCCACTCATAAGCATGAGCATTCTGTAAGTATCACTGGAAGAGCTTCTGATGTACAGAAAAAAAAAAGCATGAGAGCAGTGAAAATTCTGGCTTTGGTGGAAGATAAAGTAGGAAGAGTGTAGAAGAAAAGGAATGAGAGATAAACACTGAAGATTTTGCTAAGATAGGGAAAGTTTCTGTGAGTGACAATAAAGGAGGTATGCTTTAGATTTCACAGTGTAATTAGACAACTGGCTAATGATTTAATAATCTATTTCTATTGCTGCCATTTTATCTGAAGTTTGTAATGGAATGGATCTAGCTCAGGATTGCCAAATCTACTTTGCAGTAAAGAAGAAAATAGACTTTGAAAGTAAGTCCATATCTTTAGTAAATAAAAGAAAGAAAAGATGAAAAATATTGCATTTATTTTATGGAATACTTTTTAACTAGTTTTAAAGGGAACCCTCTGCAGCAACTCCAGTGTCAACTGGGAAGTAGAAAAAGAATGCAGAATGGCTTTCAAGCTCTTTCTCTTTTGAAAGTAGTAAGCTACTCTGTGAATCAACGGACAGAAATTAGAAACTGATAAGTATTAGACAGCTACAATATTTGAGATTCTCAGACCGGCCTCCATGTATTTTTATAGTTCCCCAAATTCCTCTTGTTATTGATTTCTAGTTTTATCCCATTATGGTCAGAAAAGATTCTGAATATAATTTCAACTTTTTTGAATGTTTTAAGACTTGTTTTTTGGCTCAACATATGGTCTATCCTCGAGAATGGTCTATGTGCTGCAGATAATAAATTGTATTCTGCAGCCATTGGATGAAATGTTCTGTAAATATCCAGTAAATTCATTTGGTCTATAGTACAGATTAAATTCAATGTTTCTTTGTTGATTTTCTCTCTGGAAGGCCTGTCCAAGGCTGACAGTGATGTGTCGAAGTCTCCAGATATTATTGCATTAGGCTGTATCTCTGTTTATCTCTAGTAATATTTGCTTTGCATATCTGGGAGATCCATTGTTGTGTTCATATATAATTGTTATATCCCCTTGCTGAATTGACTCCTTTATCATTATATAATGATCTTGTCTCTTCTTACAATTTTTGCTTGAAATCTATTTTTTCTGATATAAAGATAGCTACTCCTGCTCTTTTTTGTTTTCCATTGGCATGAAATATCTTTCTCCATCCCTTTATTTTTAGTCTTTGTGTGTTTTTATAGCTAAAGTGTGTTTCATGTAGGCAATATATCACTGGATCTTGTTTTTTTTAAAATCTATCCAACCACTGAACATTTTTTGATTGGAGAGTTTAGTCCATTTACATTCAATGTTATTATTGATAAGTAAGGATTTACTCCTGCCATTTTGTTATTTGTCTTTTTATTGTTTCATGGTCTTCTCTTCCTTTTTTCCTTCCTTCCTGTCTTCCTTTTAGTGAAGGCAATTTTCTTCAGTGATGTGTTTTAATTTATTGCTTTTTATTTTTTATATATCTGTTTTATGTTGTTTTGAGGTTACCGTGAGTCTCACAAATGATATCTTATACCCTGTTATTTAAAACTGATAATAATTTAACACTGGTTGCATAAACAAACATGCAAAATGAAAACTACTAAAAACTCTACACTTTAACTGTGTCCCTCTGCTTCTTAACTTTTTTAAATTTCTATTTATATCTTACTGTACTATGTCTTGGAAAGTTGTTATGGTTATTATTTTTTTATTTCTTCATCTTTTCATCTTCCTACTCAAGATATGAGTAGTTAACATACCACAATTCCAGCATTGTAATATTCTGTGTTTTTCTGGGTACTTACTATTAGCAGTGAGTTTTGTACCCTCAGATGATTTTTTATTGCTTGTTAATGTCCTTTCCTTTCAGATTAAATAACTCTCTTTAGCATTTCTTGTAGGATAGGTCTGGTGGTGATGAAATCTCTCAGCTTTTGTTTGTCTGGGAAAGTATTAATCCTTCATGTTTGAAGGACATTTGCACTGGATATACTATTCTAGGATACAGTTTTTTTTCTTTAGCACTTGAAATATATCATACCACTCTCTCCTGGCCTGTAAGGTTTCCACTGAGAATCTGATTCCAGAACATATTGAAGCTCTTTTACATGTTATTTCTTTTCTCTTGCTGCTCTTAGGATCATTTCTTCATCCTTGACCTTTGGGAGTTTGATTAATAAATGCCTTGAGGTGTCTTCTTTGGGTTCAATCTACCTGGTGTTCTATAACCTTTTTGTAATTGAATATTTATATCTTCTTCTAGGTTTGGGAAGTTCTCTGTCATTAAATCTTTGAATAAACTTTCTACCCCAATATCTCTCTCTCTTTCCTCTTTAAGGCCAATAAGTCTTAGATTTACCCTTTGAGGATATTTTCTACATCTTGCAGGTATGCTTCATTGTTTTTTATTCTTTTTCTTTTGTCTCCTTTGAGTATTTATTTTCGAATAGCCTGTCTTCAAGCTCACTAAATCTTTCTTCTGCTTGATCAGTTCTGCTGTTAAGAGAATGTGATACATTCTTCTGTATGTCAATTACATTTTTCAGCTCCAGAATTTTTTTTATTCTTTTATTTATTTATTTTTTATTTTATTTATTTTTTTTGAGACAGAGTCTCACTCTGTCGCCCAGGCTGGAGTGCAGTGGTGCAATCTCGGCTCACTCCAAGCTCTGCCTCCCGGGTTCACGCCATTCTCCTGCCTCAGCCTCCCGAGTGGCTGGGACTACAGGCGCCCGCCACCACGCCCAGCTATTTTTTTGTATTTTTAGTAGAGACGGGGTTTCACCGTTTTAGCCAGGATGGTCTCGATCTGCTGACCTCGTGATCCGCCCGCCTCGGCCTCCCAAAGTGCTAGGATTACAGGCCTGAGCCACCGCGCCCGTCCCTATTCTTTTTAATTACTTCAATCTCTTTGTTATGTTTATCTGATAGGACTCTGCATTCCTTCTCTGTGTTATCTTGGATTCAAAAAACAGTTATTTTGAATTCTCCATCTGAAAGGTCTCTATCTATGTCTCTCCTGGATTGGTCTTTGGTGCCTTATTTAGTGCATTTGTTGAGTTTATGTGTTCCCGGGTGGTGCTGGTGGTTTTTTGTTGTTGCTGTTGTTTGTTTTCTTTTTGTTTTGTTTTTTGAGACAGAGTCTCACTCTGTTGCCCCGGCTGGAGCACAATGGCATGATCTCAGCTCACCGCAACCTCTACTTACCAAGTTCATGTGATTCTCGTGCCTCAGCCGCCCACATAGCTGGGACTATAGGCACGTGCCACCACACCTAATTTTTTTTTTTTTTTTTTCAGACGGGGTCTTGCTCTGTCACCCAGGCTGGAGTGCAGTGGCGTGACCTTGGTTCACTGCAACCTCCGCCTGCCAAGTTCAAGAAATCCTGGCCGGGCGCGGTGGCTCACGCCTGTAATCCTAGCACTTTGGGAGGCCGAGACGGGCGGATCACGAGGTCAGGAGATGGAGACCATCTTGGCTAACACGGTGAAACCCCGTTTCTACTAAAATTACAAAAAATTAGCCGGGCGTGTTGGCGGGCGCCTGTAGTCCCAGCTACTTGGGAGGCTGAGGCAGGAGAATGGCGTGAACCCGGGAGGCGGAGCTTGCAGTGAGCCGAGATCGCGCCACTGCACTCCAACCTGGGAGACACAGCGAGACTCCGTCTCAAAAAAAAAAAAAAAAAAAAAAAAAAAGAAATCCTCCTGCCTCAGCCTCCCAAGTAGCTGGGACTAAAGGCACGTGCCACCATGCCTGGCTAATTTTTTTTTTTTTTGTATTTTTAGTACAGATGGGGTTTCACCATGCTGGCCAGGCTGGTCTCGAACTCCTGACCTCATGATCTGCCCACCTCCCAAAGTGCTGGGGTTACAGGCGTGAGGCACCACACCTCGGCAATTTTTTTGTATTTTTAGTAGAGACAGGGTTTCACCCTGTTGGCCAGTCTGGTCTTGAACTCCTGGCCTCAAGTGATCCAGCTGCTTTGGCCTCCCAAATTGCTGGGATTACAGGTGTGAGCCACTGTGCCTATCCTCTGGGGGTTCTTGATGCTTGTGGATGTTAGTCAGTGTCTGGATATTAAAGAGTTATTTATTTTAGTGTTTGCAATCTTAGCTTGTTTGTGTCCACCCTTCTTGAGAAAGCTTTCCAGGCATTTAAAGGATGTGGGTGTTGCAATGCAAGATTTTTGTAACTATAGTCATATCTGCTTTAGGGGGCACCCAAAGCCCAGTTATACTGTGGCTCTTGCGTACTTGTGGAGGTATTGCTTTTGTGGTCTTGGGCATTTCCCTGGATCACCAAGCAGAGACTCTTGTTCTCTTTCCTTACTTTCCCCTAAACAAATGGAGTCACTCTCTCCACACTGAACTGTGTGTAACTGGAGGAGGGGCGAGTTAATTATTTTTTTTCTAACTTCTTAGTCTATGCAGCTTTCTGTGAGAAGGATGGGTCTTATACATTATTAATGTACTTTAATAGTTCACATAGACTAATAGTATTATACTCTAAGGTCCAGTCGGCCAGCCACGTTATAATAATCTTATTAATCAGACTGTGATCTATTTAAGTAGATTTTAGAAAGTCCTTTTTTTTTTTATTTGGTGCTTCCAAACATGATAGATAGCTACTATAATAGGCCATTGGATTAATGATGATAGGCTGGTTGCGGTGGCTGACGCCTGTAATCCCAGCAATTTGGGAGGCCGAGGTGGGTGGATCACCTGAGGTCAGGAGTTCAAGACCAGCCTGGCCAAAATGGTGAAACCCCATCTCTACTAAAAATACAAAAAATTAGCCGGGTGTGGAGGTGGGCGCCTGTAATCCCAGGTAGTCAGGAGGCTGAGGCACAAGAATCGCTTGAACCGGGAGGCGGAGGTTGCAGTGAGCCAAGATCGTGCCATTGCACTCCAGCCTGGGCAAAAAGGGCGAAACTCCATCTCAACAAAAGAAGAATGATAATGACTGTGTTGATTCAGGTCTTTTAGTACACCACTACATGCTGAACTCTCTAGTGGGAGATAGAAGCAAAGTAAGACATACCTCTCAAGTCTAAGAAAGTATAGCTCTGAGTAAGGTACATGTTCACAATATCAAGATACAGATGGATGAGAAAACACAAAGTTGGTCACCAAATTATCTGAGACATCCCAAAGAGATGAATTTCCTTAGAAATAATGTTATGAAAATTACACAGAACACTTATACTTCCCACTGTAGGTAGCAGACACACAGAGTTTGATATACCAACTGATGGAAATGGCTGAAAGTACAAGTACAATTAGGTTCAAGGAGAATTTAGAATAAATTTCTAAATGACAGGCTCATAATAAATTAAAGATGGCTAGGAATACATAGGGATGTCTTCAATTTTTTATTTTGACATCACAGATAACATCATTCTACCACTATATATCTTCATGCTCTTTTCAGGAATAGCATGAGTGTGCAGGGTATGTGTTCATGCGTGTGTATGTAGTAGTAGTAATAGGAGTAGTCAGAGTCAGAGTCATAGTAGTAGTGTGATCATAGATTTTGTAGGGCCTATAAATGTGACACGGAGGAAATGGACTCTATTTGCAAAGGTAAAAAGAAATCTAAAATAGTTTGTCAGGGTCAAAGATATTAATGGAAAGTTATATGTAACCTATGTGTGATCCATGAGTCTAGAGAAAGTCAGAAGTAGAATAAACAATATTCTGAACAATGAGTTATTGCTTTCTTTAGAACAGAGAATATGTGCTTCTTGTGCAGCTAAAACCAAGACTCTTGATTTGAGAGACAGAGGAACCTGTGATATTCTTTGCAAAATTTGTCAACTGTACACCCTGTGAAAAGAGAGAAGAGAACCAAAAGACCTCTCGAGCAAAAAATATTGCCACAAAGTCCTCCAGAAACCATACCACTTCTTGACAGGTACCCAAATGAGTGATTGGTTAGGGCTTATGGTCTCTTGCTTTGCAGGAAAATAAAACAAAGGTAAAGTGTGTACTAAAAAATGATACAACTACTGGACAATACATTCTTTGGAGGGATATAGTCTGTATCTCAGTTATTTTTGGTCTCCTAGAGCACATTATGTAGTACTTCTCACAAAATACGTGCTCAATAAATATGTTCTTTCTTGTTGAATAGTAGTAAAAAAAAATAACCAAACAGGTTGTGATATGAAGACTTGCTATTATGCAATGGCAATTATTTTCCTTTCACGTATCTACTCCAAAACAAAGATAATACAAATAATGGGGGTATGCATATGTAGAACTCACTTGCTTCTCTTTTCTCCCATCACCTGCTAACCTCTACAACAATAAAAGATTTTTAAAATGGGAAATTAAAATTAAAAGGTACATGACAATCTCCCAATATTTCAATTCCGACAAGAACCTGTTAACTAAAACAATTGAACTCATGGACATAGAGAATGGAAGGTTGGTTACCAGAGGCTGAGAATAGTAGTGGGGGGTTGGGAGGGAGGTAGGGATGGTTGATGGGTACCAAAAAATAGAATGAATAAGGCCTACTGTTTGATAACACAATAGGGTGAATATAGTCAATAATAATTTAACCATACATTTTAAAATAACTTACAGAGTGTAATTGGATTATTTGTAACTCAAAGGATAAGTGCATAAGGGGATGGATACCTCATTTTCCATGATGTACTTATTTCACATTGCATGCCTGTATAAAAACATCTCATTTACTCCATAAATATACATACCTCCTATGTACCCACAAAAATTAAACAAAAAATGTATAAAAGCAAAGACAAGAAAACCTGATAACTGCAATGATAAAGCAAGGGTGCTGTCAGATATACCATGTTGATGCCAATGGTCTAATTCCTTAATCAACAAAATATCACTTTTAGAAGGACTGAAAACCAAAATGAAGAGTGATATAATTGTGACCCATTCTCCTGTCTGATTCATGCTTTTTCAAAGATCCAGGTTTATGGCTAAAATGTTAAATGAATTCTCTTCATCAAAAATGTGTTTTACTTGTACTCTGACATTCAAGTAATACAGATAATTGCAAAATAGGCTAAGACTGTTTATAACATTTTTGCAGCCGAACAAGTCCATTGGAACATAAGAAGAGCAACAGATTACAGAGCTTAATAAGCCAAAAGTCACTAAATAATTGGCAATACAGAAAACAATTTCAGAAATAGAAATGATTATTTTGTAATTAAAGAAATTATATATGTATACAGAATGAGATGGGTTGGGATGAGATGGGATGGGATGTTATATGGTGGGAGAGATGGGGTGCCCCATAAGTTTCCACTGTCACAGACTAAAGATTGGTACTTTGTGCCTGGGTCCTGATTTAGAGCCCAAATAGATGTTTGCTTCCAGCACAGAAAAGTGATACTTGGACACTTTTTAGGAACAGATCAAGTGTATGACCTAATATCACTTATGTTAGGCTTACGGCAGAAAGAAACATCCAAAGTTTTAAAGTACCAAATGAAAAGGTGTCAGCCAGCATGGCCATATTGAAGAAGCTTCACTCTCAGAACCACAAGAGGATTTTCCACCATTTCAACCAAATCTAAAATTTCTTGAAAAATTCACACTTCCCGGGGGCTTCTGCCTACCCTTGCTCCAGGGATTGTCTGTCAATGGGATAAGTGGGAAGAGCAGGGAGGGAGAATTAAACTGGAGAGTGATCTGTACCTAGGTCTCACAGATTTTCCAAATTCATTTTCTTTCAGCCCAAATTCTGATGACAGGAGAACAAGTTGATGTGTATCTGAAAGCCATAGTGGTGTGTTCTGAAAAGCAAAGAAGGGAAACTATTCTAAAACAGGAAGTCAATAAATGCCAGAAACATGACTTTGGTTGCAGTATTAAAATGGAGCTTATTTGCAGAAAAGCAAATAAAATAAGATGTTTTTAGCCTGTTTGGTAATAGATATTGGTACACAAGCAATGGAGGACTAGAAAGGAAGGCTGAGGACTTTTAAATATTTAATTTAAAATATTCTGACTGAAAATAGTCAAATAGGACCATATTTGATACAGTTTTGAAGGCAAGCCACTTAGCAACTTCTCAAATTACTATAGCCATAATCCATATTATTACTGAATATTGATTATAAACTTTATTCAAAATATCAAAGAAACATCTCATCAATCCAGATTTAAACCTTCATGTTTCACAGGCTAAGGTAAGAGATTAAAGGGGATAAAAGAAAAGTAGAAGTTGAGCCTATGGAGTGTTGACCTACAGAGGAGCTAAGTGGCCTAAAAGAAAAATTAGCTCTTATTCCTCCATTTGGGTAGAGGAGAGGGAGACCTAATTTCTATCTTCTGCTGGCCTCCAGAAATATTGACAGGAGTTTACAATATTTCACAAAGTTCTTCTGGAGTGTGGAGTTTAAAAGATTTAAGCATTCAGTTTCAGCCATCACCTCAAAGGTCAAAGTATGAGTAACTCACAGCCAAGCCGCTGGAATCTCCAGGGCTTGCTTTTGAGATTTCTGTGGCTTCTTTTTCATCCTTGGATCAAGTTGGGCACTTTTGAAGTATGTTACTTGTAGCAAGTCAATTCTCTAACATAAGGGGTGTGTGCGTGTGTGTGTGTGTTTGTGTGTGTGCACATACACAGACACACACACACAACCACACTTTGTATACATACTTTGACAATCACAAAGGAGACTCAAAACCAGTTTATAAAGAAGACTGATACTCAGCCTCCTGACTGATCCTCCTGCCAAATATATGTACAAGCAAAAACACATACACAAAAAACAGTGGATGGCCCTGGTTCTTTTAAGTCAAAACAATTTAATCTCTGAGAGGAAGGAGTATTTATCTTGAGAAATTTTAAAGATATACCTTCAAGTTAAACTTCATATGAGTAATACTTGCTTGAGTGTGAGGAAGGGAACATGTTTTTCACTTTTTTCCTAGGGTTTAAAATTGTTCTACTTACAGGGAAAAAATAACACTACTGTCTACTGCATTAAAATAAAAAGTCTCAGCAAGAAGGAAGAAAGGAAGAAAAAAAGGAAGGGAGGAAGGAAGGAAGGAAAGGAGGGAAGGAGGAAGGGAGGGAAGAAGGGAGGGAGGAAAAATGACCACACAGTCTCAGATGCATAAAATATCATTGCTATATCAGATATAGTTTAAATTTCTTTGCCTGGATTCTTACACTAATTGAGTTTCAAAAATGTTCAATTTTATAATACATCTGTGATGCCATTACTATGCCAAACAATGGGTCGAGGTTCCATTTTTCAGCATCACAAATTCTTTCTCTTATTTTGATGTGTCACATTCTCATGCATTTTTATGTGCAGAATTAAAGGAGGAAATTCAAGTTTCTGAAGAAAACTGAAATTTCCTAAGGAAACTGAAAAAGGAGGATATATTTTAGGGATTTCAGAAGCTATATTTTCCGTATTCCATTACTATATCATGCTGCTCAGTTCAGCACCATGTTGGTATTGTTTCTTTTGGTTTGTTTGGCTTTTGTTTTGTCTTCCTATCTATATTGTGAACAAAAGCAGTATTTTCCCCTTCTCTTTTATCCCTCATAGATTACAGCACAGTATTTGTATACAGTAGATGCCCAATAAGTATTAGTTAATGAAGCGATAACATACCATTGATGCCACAAGGTGCAACTTGACCTGATCCTGGTCACCCTTCCCATCCACTTGTCCCTCTTTTTTTTTCATCCTTCCATACAGTACTATGTTTATTGTGGGTTTATTACATATTTTGCATTTACACTACTATAAAAATTAGTATAAGCCACAGTTCTTCCCTTCAAGTCTTACAGTTTACTCATGGAAATAATATTATGAGAGAAACTGTGAAGTAAGATTAATAAGTGGTAAAGATAATAAGTATTATCCATTCAGAGAAGGGGGCATTACTGGAGTTCAACTGGTTTAAAAAGGTATCTTGGAAGAGAAGCTATTAGAAATGAACTCTGAACAATAATCTGTATCACATAGTGTCCTTGCAAATACTAAGTGCGATAATGAATTTGAAGGCTTATCACAGTGTCTTAACGTGGTCAGCCACCAACAAGTAGTATCTATGATGACAATGATAATAATTTCAGTAAAACGAAGAGAAAGAAGATTGGATAATTGGAGAGGATGGTAATTTTCAGGTAATAGAAAGCATCTGAGCAAGCAGTGGATTTTAGGATAAGCATAACACGATAGGAACAGTTTAGTTAGAAAAGAGGACACATTCTGAGGAATCAAAATAGCAGAGGAAGGTTCATGTCAAGATTAAGAACCTTGAGTGTGAGGTTGATGAATTAAGAATTTTGTATAGGCAGTGAGGAGCCTCTGGCATTTGATGGGTTCTTGCTAGAATCAAATGGATCTGTAGGTTCTTTTACCAAGACAGGCATATAACATACCTACATGTCAGCCAACACAACTGAGTACAAAGAAAGATTCAGGCAATCAAATGATAATTTTAATCTAAAGTTGCCAATTAAGTGGATTGACAGTTTCTCTTTCTAGCTGAAGCCACCTACCCCCTGCCTTAAAATTACTGAACCAAATGGTTATTTTGACATAGACACTGCAAATGTGGCTCTAAAGGCATATACTCGGTGAAGGTCAAGTGAAAAGTTTATAGATTATATGAGAATATCATTGTGTGGGATCACATTTTCTCATACTGCATTACATTTTGAAATTATAAAACAATAATTAGTTATTAAATTGGCTTAAAACACTAATTGTGCTAAATACTGTGCAAAGCGTGCACCTACTTTCAGGAGGTCTTCACAGGGGAGTAAACACATGACTGAAAAGTGAGAGAATTAACAAAAGGAGAAAATACAGTATTGGAAAATAGAAGAACAGTGAGGCAGAGTTGCAGTTTTCAACAATCCAAGAGGGTACAAAAGTCACATAATAAATTTCCATAACTAGGAATAACAGAAATTGAAACCCCATTAAGTGAAAATATAATGCAAAAAGCACATTGTAAAATGAGCACCTTGGGGGACATAGTGCAAATAATATATAAAGATACAGATTTCACAGAATTATAGAACTAAGAAGAATCTTGAGATATCATTTTGTCCATTCTCTTGATCTTCATGCAAAACCTCACCTCAGCCATCTCACACAAGACAGAATCTATCCTGTTTGAAACCAAAATGTAAAACAGCCCAGAGGTAATTGTATAATCTCTAAAGTAATGTATTCTTGATGTTTGACATCCTTCATTGCCAGTAAATTCTTCCTTAAGCTTTCTCCTGCTATAGTGTCATTTCCTGTGTCTCCACCCTCTCTGCAGATGGGGAGCATCTGGTCCTAATGATTGTCTTTCAGGTCCTAGAAGACCATTACTAAGTCACCTCTTAGCCAGCTCTTCTACGGGCTGAACAATCTTAATTCCCCTTGGTTTTCATTCTTCGGCTGATTTTCCTGCTGTTTATCATGTCTGTGTGGGATAGCTTTATAATAAGAAAAACAGTCTTGCTGTCTTTCATGCCAAATAGTCACACAATTAAAGCTCTAACTGTTTTAAAAAAGAGCATATATCCGCCTAGGTTCCTAAGGCCAAGAATATTTTAAAAACTAGCTTCTTTTCCTTTTCTCAATGACAAATGCCAGTGGAAAATCTTACTTCACCTAAAAAACAGTATTTCTCTAAGGAGTTGAACTGTGCAGAAGAATTATTTCTGGCGTGGACAAAAATCAACCTTTTTTTCTGTCTTCATGGGTAAATTGCATAGTTACATAAAGGGAGAATTTACTCAAAGTGTCACTGACACAGGAAGCTTTACCAACTTACATAGCCTCAGGCAAAGGTTATGTTCCTGAACTCTGAACCCGCCTTTCCTAGCTCTCCTCGGTAACCCAAATAGAGCTAATGATAGAGGGAAAAATCCCAGGCCTTCAAATGATAAAGTAACATTTTCCCAAAATGTAAGGGACAAAGACTAACTGTCAGAGGGTTTAGAAAGTCATAACCAATTCAAGGTAAAATGCCATGTTTCTTTAAGAAGAGAAGTACAGTGCTATATCTAGAAAGAGAAGATTTGGGGAAATGTCACATTTTTCAAAAAATATCAAGCATTTTCCCCAGCCCCACCAATTTGATTTGGTAAAAATTTGAAGAATATGAGTCCCAGGAACCCTGGTCACAAGCAAACAAACAAAAACACGTAAATAACTTTGGTCTTATTCCCTAGTAGAGTAATAGCTGGAACTCAACCACGCTGTGAAAGTGCCATCGTCCTCCATTACCATAAGGGTATGTCTTCAAATGTCCCTATAAACCAGTGGCTCTCTGTTAGGGGCAATTTTGACTTCCAGAGACCATTTGGCAATGTCTGGAGTCATTTTTGGTTGTCATAACTGGGGATATTGGTGTTACTAGCATTCAGTGGGTCAAAGCTTGGGATGCTGCTAAACAACCTATAGTGCACAAGATGGCCCTCCACAGCAAAGAATTGTCCAGCCTGAAATGTCAAGAGCGCTGAGGTTAAGAAATCTTGGCCTAAAGAGTGCCCCTTGACCAACACCACTAATTAGGGGAGGACAGCTCCTATTGGCCCCTATGTCATAATCTGCTGTACTCGGAATGCTGGTCTTTTACCAGTGTTCTGCGTGCTTGGCCCTACTACCTCTCTCCTCCTCCTTACTTTCTGAAGGATGGAAAGACCTCAGAAGACTTGAGATATCTTTTCTCTCCTCCTTGGGAAGACAATGCCCAATTGCACCCCTAAGTGCGGTATATTTCCTGTTACATGTCTTTCAATCTCTTGTCTTATGGGAAATTCCAGAGAAAGCATATGACCTTTCCCTTGACATGACAGGAATGTTCCTCTGTAGTTTACAGAGGACAAAGCTTCTTTGCCCCACTCCTTAAACATTTCCATTTCTACCCACAGGCAGATTTCCTACACTCCTTGGGTCTGACCTCTGCCTCTCTGTAGCTTCCATATGCACTCAACTCAAGTATTTGTTGAGAAGTTACCTACATTGTGATTTGAGCCTGGCCAATATGTTTTCAAGTTTGTAGTGACTATTATTTAGTATTGGAAATAATAGAGTCATTCTGGTTAATCAAAGTCTCTAGTTAACTGTGAGTCATTAGAAATACCATAATAGACTAACTGTTTTATCAAGAAGTTGGAAAGAAACCAAATACACTAAATGCTAAAACTATAGCGAACATCATGTAATCTTTACTTGACAATTTAAATGGCTCATTAGGATCTTTTATTGCCTGTGGGTCATGGTTAGCAGTCTTTCTCTATTTGCCTCTTTTTGCTTGACTGATGCTGGCTAAAGGATTTAGTTCAATTAACAAATTCTGGAAAACAGAATTGGGCCCTGAGTGAATATATTGGCAGACTAAAGAAAGAGGATAAAGGTGACCATGTTATGGAAATTTATTGTCGAAATCTTGACACATTTCTTTTTATCTAGAAACATAGAAAATATGCAAAGCACAAAGTTAAAAATAATGATATAGTGCCCTCAGTTGCATATTGGATGTATAATAACTTTCAGTTGTAGCTTCCTATTATCATCTACCATTAACACAGAAAATGGTACTTAGGCAATCTGAAAGGCTTTAACCCCAGCTTTAAATAGCCTACAGACTCTTCTTACCCTCAGGGACCACTAGGTGTACTGTATTCTTCTTTGCCTTCAGCCTAGGGCTCTGCGACCACACTGACACTTGGGATTGAGTGCACTGGTAACCTTGCCCTGTTATTCCTTCCCTGACCTTTTCAGTGGCTTCACAGAAATTCCCTACACTAGGGCAAGTATGTGAAATTAGTGATCAGCTTGCCTGTGCCTTTTGCCAAAGGAAGAATCACAGTTTTGTTGCCTTGGAAAACAGAATACATTACAATAGCTCAGTGCCAACTACGTTAAACACCTAACAGCTTCTTCCTTAGTATAGCAAACTCTACAATGTAATAGTGATGCAGCCCTGAGGGAAGGAGAATCTGTCCTTTCTTTTCTATTTTTGTGAAGAAAGCACTTCACTTTGTGAAGTGCTCTGCTGATTACTTATAGTATCACAGACCTGGTGAAGTTGTTGAGGGTAGTTAAGCATATCCATTTGATTATTAAGTTGCATCTAGAACTTGAAATTCATTCTTGCTCTCTATTTCAGTTTTTATCTTGTTTTTAAAAATTCTAATTTCATATCAGCCTGAGACAACCTGCAGAAAAGAAACTGGACATATTCCTAGCAAGTTAAGCCACAGGCAGAATTTCCAGGAGCCCAGACCCCTGTATTGAACATGTTCTACTGCTCATGATTTCTATCATAAAAGAACAATACAATTCTGGGTACTAGAAAAATTCCTGATTCCCTTTTGTATATTATCTAGCAGTTTTCTTAATGAGAAAAGGCTGTCATTCATTTAAGAAGCTGCTTCATAAGAACTGCCATTAGTAGGACAGTTATCTTCTCATTAATATGAATGAATGTATCAAGTTCTTACCATGTTATTGAGATTTTGCCTACATTATCATAATTCTTCCCAACAACACTGCAAGATATAGCAAAGGCTTAGAGAACTGAAGTAATAATTGCATGTTCTTTTTCTTACATTGTGCTATGGCTACTGAGTCACTGGACTGCTCATCAGGTTTAACTTGTGACCAAGCAACATTGGCAAGTCAAAGTATAGAGTTGTATGATATATTGGTTCAAGTCCACTAACAAGCAGATGTCATGGCAAGATCAGACCTGCAAGAGATTTGCTGAGGGCTAAAGAACCCGTGAGGGAAAATGGGGAGAGAGACAAAGGAGCCTGGCAGAGCCAAAATATTGTGATACTGTTGTGACTATTGAGGAGAAAGGGAAGAATGGAGAGTTAGTTAATGAGTCTTAAACTGCAGAACAATTCTTAAAAACTTTTGGCAAAGCCAATGGGAAGTCCTAGAGTAAAAGCCATCCATCAGAGGAGTCCTGCTGAGAGACAGGACTAGCTGGATTTCCTAGGCTAAGAATTCCTAAGCCTAGCTGCTGAAGGTGACTGCACCCACCTTTAAACACGGGGTTTGTAACTCAGCTCTCACCTGACGCATCAGGTAGTAAAGGGAGCTCACTAAAATACCAATTAGGCTAAAAGCAGGAGGTAAAGAAATAATCAAATCATCTAAGCCTGAGAGTACAGGGGGAGGGACAATGATCCGGATATAAACCCAGGCATTTCGAGCCGGTAGAGGGAACCCCCGTTAGGTCCCCTCCCGTTGTATGGGAGCTCTGTTTCCACTCTATTAAATCTTGCAACTGCATACTCTTCTGGTCCGTGTTTTTTTCTGGCTCCAGCTGAGCTTTCGCTCGCTGTCCACCACTGCTGATCACTGTTGTCACAGACCCATCACTGGCTTCCACCCCTCTGGATCTGGCAGGGTGTCCGCTACGCTTCTGATCCAGCGAGGCACCCATTGCCACTCCCGATCAGGCTAGAGGCTTGCTATTGTTCCTGTGCAGCTAAGTGCCCGGGAGCTAAACACTAGTCGCTGGGTTCCACAGTTCTCTTCCGTGAGCCACGGCTTCTAATAGAGCTATAACACTCACCGCATGGCCCAAGGTTCCATTCCTTGGAATCCCTGAGGCCAAGAACCCCAAGTCAGAGAACAAAAGGCTTGCCGCCATCTTGGGAGCGGCCCACCACCATCTTGGGAGCTTTGGGAGCAAAGGCTGGCTGGTAACACTGCATCTCCCAGAAATGGGCCTGTCCTAGTGTCCTTAGTCACTGGCTGGGAGCAGCCTGTGAAAAGTATGGCCCCTAATGCAGTGGCAGATTCAGAACTTAGCAGCTGGGGCTGTCACTCAAGTACACTCCTCACAGTAAGAGAACTGAGAGGCAGATTTTCATTGCTGTCATGGGGATATAGGCTGGGATAGATTGAGGGTTTGAGGCTTTTGACCTAATTCAGAAAGTACACTTATCCACGTTGTACTAACCAAACTATTTTGAAGGTAGGGCTTTTGCCTTACCTGTTTTTATATCTTCCACTGCACCTGATTGATTAGGTAAAAAAATAGGTATTCAGTGATTGATGTTGACTCAATAGGCTTGACCAACAGCAGTCCGCCTTCCCACAGAGTAATATAAATGGTTTGATGACACTTTGCAAAAATGGGATAATTTCTTTAAATGGCTCCTAAAACGGCTATCTCTAAAAAAGCAAAACTGGCAAATACAGCCAATTGCTATTACAACCATTAAGAAAAAGAATATTAATTATAAGCCTTTGCCCTTCCTAATCCAGCCCCTCTTCAGAGAATGAAAAGCCTCAGGGTTTGAACTATTGGACAAAGCTACACAAAATCACTGACAAATCAATGCACACAAATCCAGACAGAGACACACATATGCACACACACTTGCCCTCCCACCAATTGCTATGATGTAATTTCAGCTTCATGTAATACAACCCTGCCTTTACTCTGGAGTGCTAAGCAGCTCTGAACACAACGAAGAGCTTCCTTCAACCCCAGGTTCACCACTAAAGCAAAAAGAACAGCTTAGGAAAGCTTCTGGGTACCGAGTATGGGATCAGGTCCATGTCATGGGCATGATAGGAAAAAAAATCTGGAGTGGGAGACAAGGTGTCTGGGAAACTTGAAGTAAAGAAGGGCAAGGGAGAGCACAAGGGGAGAGAGAATAAAGTTGAACATATGCTGGAGATAGTAGCACAACTGTAATAATGATCTTGGGAGTGATGAGTCAGGCCAAGGCCACAGATTACCCATGCCAGCGACCACAGACATAATAATTCACATGTTTGGGCAATTAACCTGATAAATGCCAACCATAATATTAGCTACCATGTATTGAATACTCATTATGTGTCAGGCACTGTGAAAAGCACTTTACCTGAGATACCTTTAAAAACTTGTTTAATAAAACTGTGTGGGGTAGCAATAGATATACCCCATTTTCAGATGAAGCAACCAAACCTTCAGAGATATCAACTACCTTGAGGAAGGTCACACAGCTAATAAATGGCAGAACTCAAATGGGAACCAAATACTGTCAGATGCATTTATCCTCCACACTATTTTGTTTCCATACCTATCAAGACTATTCATATTACTTATTTACATATATTGTCTGATCACATTGCATTTAAGACTTTTGGCCCGTAGCTAAGATTAGACATGGTCCCTGCTATCAAGGACTACAGATTTTACTATTTGATTAGAGGAAGTACACTCAACTCCTCAAAATATACACAAAAGCAACCCAGGAATACAAAATGACAGTGTATTGGGAGAAGGAAATTGTTATGGCAGGTTGGAGGCTGGGCCCATTGGACAAAGCTTCCTAGGGATATGGCAGCCTTGAACTACACAATCAAAGAGGGAAAAAATACAGCATGATGGGACGTTTAGGACAGAAATTTGCCAGCATGTCATGAGAATAAATGACACAGGACTTGCTGCATGGCTGCCTAGAAAAGGAGTGCTGAAAACACAAACATCAAACCTGAGAATTGTTTCTGAAGCTACAGGTGTGATGGAAAAGCTTGCTTGAGGCACTGTTCACAATAGCAAAGACTTGGAACCAACCCAAATGCCCATCAATGATAGACTGGATAAAGAAAATGTGGCACATATACACCATGGAATACTATGCAGCCATAAAAAACAGTGAGTTCATGTCCTTTGCAGGAACATGAAGCTGGAAACCATCATTCTCAGCAAACTAAAACAAGAACAGAAAACCAAACGCTGCATGTTCTCACTCATAAGTGGGAGTTGAACAATGAGAACACATGGACATAGGGAGGGGAACATCACACACCGAGGCCTGTTGGGGGGGCATGGGAGGCTGGGGAAGGGATAGCATTAGGAGAAATACCTAATGTAGATGATGGGTTGATGGGTGCAGCAAACCACCATGGCACATGTATACCTATGTAACAAACCTGCGCGTTCTGCACATGTACCCCAGAACTTAAAGTATAATTAAAAAAATAAGAAAATAACAAAACTTGAAGAATAACAGTAGAAACTAGCCAAAAAGGAGTTCAGACAGAACAATATAAGGGTCTTGCTTTCACTTAGAAGTTAGTGGGCATTTTGTCCCTACTTCTTTACCAGAAAATTTAGCAGAAACGATTCCTGAATGAGGTTGCTGTGGCTTGCTTGACAAACCTTATGATGTTATTTATCAATTCTTACTTTTAATTTTATGGGGGTTTGGGAGAAAAGGAAATCTTGATTGTCTTAAAAATCTTATCTCTGATATCAGAGAGATCAACTTCTGAGCTGCCATCCTCATGACCTTTTTCCCCTTGCTAATGCCTGACACACCCTTAATATTGATTTTCTCATCAAAATAAACACCAAAACCCAAGTAATGAGAGTTCTGACATTTTCAAATCATGTGCTCTTGGCCAGACTCAGTGGCTCACGCCTGTAATCCCAGCAATTTGGGAGACCGAGGCAGGCAGATCATAAGGTCAGGAGATCGAGACCATCCTGGCTAACACGGTGAAACCCCGTCTCTACTAAAAATACAAAAAATTAGCCAGGCGTGATGGCACGCGCCTGTAGTCCCAGCTACTCAGGAGGCTGAGGCATGAGAATCGCTTGAACCTGGGAGGCGGAGGTTGCAGTGAGCCGAGATCGTGCCACTGCACTCCAGCCTGAGGGACAGAGTGAGACTCTGTCTCAAAAATAAAGAAAGAAAGAAAGAAAAAAAAAAGCTTGCTTTAATATATGCTATTGAACCATAAGACAACAATGTCAATATGAGCCAGACAAGTCATCATCAGAAAGTGTTCCCACTGGGTGGGATCAGATCACCAGCATACATGGCACTCTCTTGAGGGGTTTCAACAGAGGTGCCAAGGACTGACTGGACATGAAAGGTGGCAAATGAACAGTGCCAACAGGAGCTTGCCCAGCCGCTGACACTGTGTAAAACTTTGTCCAGTTGTGAAACTTATTCTAGGCCTGAGCAGATAAAATTCTGGGACCATCAGCTTGCATCTGATTCTTGCAAAGAAGCAGAGAGCCAAAAGCATGATCCAGGGAGGGTACTCATTTGACTTGTTTTCTATCAGCCTGTGGTATTGTTTCTGTCCCTGTCACTAGTCCTTTAAATGGATCTGGATCATCTCTGTAATATGCTAAAGGCAACATGCAAAAGCCCAGGTTCAGGAACAGAATTCTGCCTTGGGTCTTTGCTCTCCTGCTTGCCCGTTTCAACCAGATCTCTTTTCTGACTTTCAGATCCAAATGGTTCTAAACTCTGGTTCTAATGCTTGCCTTAGGCACTTTTTTATTCAACAATCTATTTAGACTTATTTCTCTGGTTTATTTACCTCAGCTCTCTGTATACAATTTTCAACTTTCAACTTTGTACACACCATCACCATTACAAACACCTGCAGCTGTAGGTGATAGACAGTCCTATCACCCACCTCAGCCCTGTAGGGCCCACACCAGTTATGCCAGCTTACATGGAATCCTTGCCAAGATAAGAGATGAGACACCTGGCATAGAGGAATATTTATCCATTGAAAAGTCAGTTTGAAAAATACAAAAGTTGTATTTGGTTGCACGCTGAGGCTTCTAAAAGCCCAAAGGGAAATTATGGAGGACAGAGCTTTGTCAGTCAAGATAATTAATTCTAAGGTATGTAAGGAGACTATGTTTTGAGCAAAGCATATGATGGCAGCATGCCCACAGAAGCAATTGTTACATAGTAAGAAGAAAACTGGCTTAGGTGTCAGGAGACTTGGGTTCCAGCTATAATCAGCTACGAATAGTTGTGTGAGCTTGGGTCAGTCCTGTCATCTCTCTGGGTTTTGGTTTTCTTTTTTAACAAGAAGGTATGGGTTAAATAACCTTCTGTGGTCAATTCCATTTCTCATCTTCTAGGATTCACTGATTGCTTAACAGGCAGTTACAAGTGAATAGAGTAGAAATTAGTCTTTGTGGACGCCCTGAAGCCTGATTGCCAATGAGGGTTTTACTGGGAAATAAGAGCAATAAATTACAAAGCTGAATAAGAGAGATCAGGAATTAAATGCTGGTTATGTGTTGTGGGTCTGAGGGAAGGAAATGCAGTTGGTGAGGGATAATTCATTTGAAACGAAGACTTCAGGTTGATTAAAAGTCCAAAAGTAGGGTTGTTAAATAACTGAATTATATGTGTGTAATGATGTTTAATGATGTTGTTTAAGAAACACTGAAGGAACCCAATTGACACCAAGTGCTTCTCTGATATTCTACAATTCCACTTGCAATTCCTACATTCTTTGCATCTGTATATTACTTGGGAAGTATGATGCACAAAACCAGAATTGGTCACTTAGGTCTGAGTACAAACTAATTTATTTAGATTAGCCAACCACCTAGCAGGGCTGTGAGGGAATGAGTTGCAGGATAGGTAAATGTTGATGGGGCAGGAGTGAGGGCAGGAGTGGGGGGCTGTGCAGGGAATATGGGGGAAAAGGATCCAGACCATTGGGGGCTATTTAGGAGTAGAGATCTGGTAACATGTTTTGCCCTTCTTCGTCAGTAGGGATCCCTAGGCAGTCAGTGAATACTGTGAGGGAATAAGGAACTTGAAGAAACCTTGCGAGGTTAAAAAGGGACAATACTCAAAAAGGGTCAGAAAGTGAAAGCAGAGGCATAGGCTTTGTAAGCATCAGTTATAGGATCACAGTCAAACATCAAGGTCCATGCCTTTCTCTTGAGCTCCACACCCATGTTTTCAATTACATACTGGATGTCCATATATGGGTGATCCACCAAGCACCTCAAAACCAAAATATGAACAAAGAATCAGGTATTACCAATATGTATAAATATATTCCTTCTGTACATATCATCTTGGTTGATGTAACTATCTTCTAATTACCTTGCTGTCCCAGTCAGTCAACAGAAGTCCTTCTGGAGTCTTTCCTTTTCCTCATCACTCCACCTCTATCATCAAGTCCTTAGATTCTAGAGGTTTTCTTTCTTTTAAATAATAATTCAAATATTTGTTACTCCTCTCTCCATTATCTCTGTCATTACCTTAGTTCACATTCACTTTGCTTATTGTCTAGATTACTGAAGTAGCCTCCCAACAAATCTGCCTGTATCCAGCCTTTCCCCGTGTTATGGAGGATCTGCTGTCAGTTATAGTCGTTGTTGAATATCAAGATTGTCTAGTCATGTTTCTGGTTTCTACTATTAATAGATGTGAGCTCCCCAGACAAGGGCTACATCTTATTCTTCTCTGTACCCCTTACCTAGCAGAGTGTCTGGCATAGAGAAAATTTGCTGAGTGAATAAATGAATGAACAAATAAACTCATAGATTTTACTTAAAAATGAATTGTTAGATCCCATATTCTAACCAGCAAAAATAAAATAAAATAAAATAAAAAGCCCTCAAGCACAAATTAAGTACTTTTGTGTGTTGACATATCAACTCAAGAAAATCTATTTTCCCAATGGCCTCACGTTTTTATTTGCTGAATAAATTTCAAAACCTTTCTCAGGTCCCCCAATCGTAAGTATTTATACTCTAAATCTAGCTAATTTGTGCTTAATTTTTTGTATGTTTACCATCTACTTTCAATACCATATTTACTCAGTCATCAATTCCCTTTATAAAGAACTACCCAATTAGGACTCCCACAGTGCTTACACTGGCTTTGTTGCAGTTGTCAATCAGTTCCAGCCATTAATAGATTAGTTGGGAAACACAAGAGCCTGGACTTACTGGAGGAGAGGAAAACCCACAAATGGGCAAACCTGTTTGGCACTCTCTCTCGGTCTCTCTCTATATCTATATCTATATATCTATATCTATATCTATATCTATATCTATATATCTATATCTATAGATAGATATGTGTGTGTATATATATGTATATATACACACATACATAATTTGTGTACTTTAATGATCAATGCTTGCACTAGTTTTTAAAAACTTTTGGGACTTTTAGGCAAATAGCTTGTTAATCAACCCCAGTCTTTTTGGTCATATCTGTGCACAGTGAAAACAAACGATCTCAACAGTTTAATATTCAAACACAAAACTCTGTCCTAGAGGATCCTCTTGCAACTGGGCCTCAATGGCTGTGGGTATTTTGAGCCTGTTGCAACATTATTTGTAGCTCCCACACGAAAGAAAACAGACTGAAATAGCAAGAAAATTTTTGTCATGGCTCATACAGAGATGGAAGAAGGGTCCTAGGGTAGGTGTTTGGAAGTAAATGTGTGACTGGTCCCTGCTGATGGTAGGCATTCCTGAGAAGCCAGGCCACTAACTTTTTTGCTAATTCATTTTTTTTTCAAGTGAATTGTCTCTAATTCAAATTCCCAACACAAACCTAAATGAGTTTAGATATGAGTTATAGCAACAGTAACAGCTACTAAATTTCCCTCCTATATATTTCAAAAAACACAAGCAATTCCTATAGTCTTCAGTTAGATAGAAAAAATAATAGATAGATAGATAGATAGATATGCAGATAGGTAGAGTTTTGGATTTTCACAGAATATCTTTGGAGCTTTAGTAGATATTAATATAAATAATGGTAAGAGGCAGACTCCAAGTTTGACATGACTTGACTGGATGTAATGAGAAACCAATGACCTCACAGAGGACCATGAAAAATAGGAGACCATACGGTACTTGTCATTTCTGCCAATAGGCTTCATGTCTTGGGTATTTAAAATGCATGGCTTTTGGCTTTTTTGTGTGAATGTGTTTTTTGTTTCCTTTTTCCTTTCTTTCTTTTTTTGGTGCAGGGAGGAAAGGAAAGGTAAGGGGAGTAGCATAATAAGGGGATTTTAGTTAGTAAAAATAAAGTTGAGAATGGATGGTTATTCTAAAATAAAGATGAGGAGTGATGATTATTTCTGTAAAGGTAAATGAAATTATAAAATTAAAACCTTTTGTGGAGAGTAATTAATTCCAGTTTTCTACAAGGGTTCATTATTTTTTAGGCTCTCCATTTTTATAAAGTATTATATTTAATTCGAAGCACAGAGCTCCTCTGCTTTCAGATGTGTACTAGATCATCTATTACTTACCCTTTTAGAATTTCTTTTCAGTATCACCTTAATGGTGACATTCTGAATGCTGCACTGATGTTCACATCTTACTTGTGCCTGATTTCACAAGAGCAAGATTTAGCTTGGCTCTGTACAGAAAATGCCCAGTGGAGAGTTATAGCAGGTTGTGTCCCATGCAATATGGTGAGTTCCTGATGGCTCTTAGGTAAGGATTAAAAATTATACAATAATGGTATAAGATCAATTTAAGAAATAAGTGATTTCAAATAGTAAATTGATAAGGCATGGAGATATGCAGAGTGACTTAAATTTGAAATATTTACTGACTTTTCTCCTCAGCACAAACCTGACAACATCCATACTAGGTCTTAGTATGTAATACCAAAGTGGTTATAACTTAATACTAACTGGGAAATACTAGCATAAAAAACAAAATTAAGGCTCCCCTAATAGAACTTATATTTCTACTTAGAGTTCCTCTATGGCTAAATTATTACACATTCTATGTGCCAGTTAAGATTTAGAGATGAAATACCAATTTGATCATTAATGTAATTTTTTCTCTATTCTTTTTCCACTGGGCATAACTCCTGGATGATTCTGGGAAAAGAATAAGAAAAAAATATAACCCAGGTCAACATAAAAGCCTGAGATGGATCAAGTGAATCCCAGCATATGAATTAAAGAAATCTGTTCTTTTCAGAATAACATCTACCCTGCACCATACATGGTGCCCACAAATGTACAAAATTCCTGATACCAAAACTGAAATTCTTTCATTTTTTTCACAAGATTTAACTCAATTGCAATTTAATTTTCTCCAACAGTTTTAATTTCTTAGAATGTTAATGCCTTCTTTTTCCTTTTCTCTTGAATAGCCATATTTGAAGCAGTGGTTCCTTTCAAATGCTTTCATGTTGATTAGAATTATGATTCTTCCACACCATTAAAGGAATCTCTAAAAGGAGTCCGTCCCTGGTAGAAGAAAAAACTTTCCGCATTGCAGGGCTAATGTGGACCTGAGGTCACCTGAAAATCAGAGAGTAAAATCATATAATTTTTGAGGTAAAAGATTTTCTTCCTCCTTCAGACTGGTAAACCATCCAGGATAAATGGCTTTCTCTTTACCCCTTCAAATTGTCTTTAATAATCATGTGGTCTTTTATGAACAACCCATCTGCCCAAACAGCAAGAATAACATCAAACAAACAAGTAAAAAAAGAAAAAAGAAAAAAAAGAAAAGAAGAAACTTTAAAAATGTTCCATAATGTCTTCTAGTACTGCCAGTCTCAGTGTTGTAGCTATATGATGCTCTTCCTTATGTCTAACTGCAGTCTTTCCTGCTTCAATGTATGGTTATTCCCATTTGCTAAGGAAAGGAATATGAGAGGTAAATTTAAAAGGCAATTTGTTCAAGTTGAGTCTTTGCTATAGTATGTCTGAGTCTGCAAATGAATGGAAATGAGGAGGGGGTGTGGCAAATAATTTAATATTAAGAACAGACAATTGTCATTCAGATTTTCGTCAGAGGCTCAGTGTTATGCCTGGACAGAGGAATGCAACAGAATGTGTCTGATCAGATCGAGGGAGTCACTTCAAAATTTCCTCTGTAAAATTTAAATTTAGTTTTTGATTTCTTAGAGTGACTATTCCAGATGGGCCAAGTGGCTCAGATAAAATAGAAACTGACCTACAATCAGTCTTCCAGCTTCAAGGGAAGGAGAAATAGCACTTGGTTGAGGTTGTTTTTCCTTATGTCTAACCATAGTCTTTCCTGCTTCAATGTATGGTTATTCCCATTTGCTAAGGAAAGGAACATGAGAGGTAAATTTAAAAGGCAATTAGTTCAAGTTGAGTCTTTGCTATAGTATGTCTGAGTCTGCAAATTAATGGAAATGGGGGGGGGCAAATAATTTAATACTAAGAACAGACAATTGTCATTCAGATTTTCGTCAGAGGCTCAGTGTTATGCCTGGACAGAGGAATGCAACAGAATGTGTCTGACCAGATTGAGGGAGTCACTTCAAAATTTCCTCTGTAAAATTTAAATTTAGTTTTCGATTTCCTAGAGTGACTATTCCAGATGGGCCAAGTGGCTCAGATAAAATAGAAACTGACCTACAATCAGTCTTCCAGTTTCAAGAGAAGGAGAAATAGAGCTTGGTTGAAGTTGTTTTTCATTTCTAAATGTCTCTGCACTGAGGTGAGATATATTCACTGCCCTTTTCATGTGGAAAAAGACCCAAGAATAAAGATTGAAACAAAACAATATGAGTGGTGTATATGCAGAGAGAAGGCTTTCTTCCCAGCAGGCAGAAAGATCTAATAAAGAGGTAGCTATTCCTTCCTTCCTTCTTCTAGCTCCTCTCCACTTTCCCTTTCCACTTTCTTACTTTCCCAACCCTGGAAAAGAGAAGGCTATTTATTCAGATTGTAATCTGGAACCTATAGCCCTCATCTTCTCCTATGACCCAATAGCCCAGAGGTTAGACTTAGTGCCATTGTATACTCCCCCCCACCTAAGACTTTTGGCTCAGTGACCTTGATGTCAGACACTGAGGATGAAGCCAGGATAGTGAGTTGCAGCTGTTGCCTGTAATGTGACACCTGGGGGAATTCCTGGCCCTTTTTGCAGATCCCTATAAAAGCAACAGTACAAGGTCAAAACTCATCTCAAATATCACCTCCTTTGGGAAGCCTTCCCTGAACCCCGCCCACTGCCTCCTTATGTAGTTCAACAGTGTTTCATGGTTTTTACCTCAATCACAGCATTCATCAAGCTGTATTATACTGTGTTGATTTCTCTGCCTCATCCACTAGGCTGTGAGATCTTTGGGGATGTGAACTCTGTCCTTTATTTCTGTATCCCCAGTGTGTAGCACAGAACCTGGCATATAGCTGACTTTCAGTAAATGTTTGCTGAGTGAATGACAGTTTCACACTAACATCTGTCTGTATCTAAGGGTCACCTGGGGTGGGGGGTTGTAAATTTTTTCTCTGTTTCCAACATTTCTGTGAAAATTCAACTATCAGAGAGATAAAACATATTTATTATATCATTATCTAATACCCTGGCACCTTAATTCATTCATTACTTATAATTCCTAATTAATTATATTTAGTGTTTCAGTCATCTCACATTTTAAATATTATATTTTTATGAGTAACAGTCCATGTAATATATACCAAGTATAATAAGTAATTATACTTAGGCAACTAAGGTGCTTACTGAATCAGACACATTTTGATGAGATCAGGGAGAGGAGAAAAGGTTAAGAACGTGGGTTACCTAATAAATGTCTTTCTTCTTTCTAATTTGAACCTTCCCCCTTGTCCTCTGAATCTTATTCCTCCTTTCTCTGCCACATTCCTGTTCCATAAATTATGCCCTTTCTCCCTCTCCACTGGCTACTCTTCAGTCAACAATAGGTTCATTCCTCGCCTATTAAAAGAAACTTCCCTTGACTCTTCTATCCCCTCAGGCTACCCACTCCCATTGTTTACCTTTCTTTGCCACTCTCTCTAAACTATAGACAGAATAAGTTGATAGCCATAACCTCCACTGTCTTACCACCCACTCATTTCACAATCATTCTAATATCTGTCCTCTCCCTTCTGGTCAATCTGTGCTCTCTGACTCTTACCCTTATTACTCTGCCAAAAACCTCTCTCTCAAGGGTGAACTCCTGGTAAATAAAAATGAAATGGAAATAGATCTTAGAGATTAAGAACATAAGCTTCAGAGTTAAACAGATTTAGGTTTAAGTCCAGGCTGTGCCTCTTAACTAGCTATGAGGTCTTGATCAAGTTTTTTAAGTTCTATAAATTTCAGTTTCCTCATCTTTAAAATCGGGAAAATAACAGTCCCTACCTCACAAGTGGTTCTGAAGTTTAGGTAGACAATTGCTGTTGTAAAGTGCTTAGCATAGTACCAGAAGCATAGAAAGTGATCAATAACTGGTAGCAAGCTAATCTACTATAAACCCTGATTCTCTTCAATTTTTATAGCATTGACTAAAGTAGGAACTAAACACCTTCTTCTGGCACCCTGACCTTCCGTGGCACCCACCATACTGTCAACCTCTGGTCTTCTTAATATTCTAACTGCTTTGTTTACATTTACATAACTGATGGCTCTTCCTCTTCCTACCCCATCAGTGTGATCATGTCCTAAAATTCTGTTCTTGGCCTATTCGTTCTTTCTCAATGAAGATGAAAATATTGGTGTGAAATTCAGGAGCAAGGTTATTGCATGTGTCAGCCATGCTCATCGTCTTTCCTTCTAAACTGGTTTTCCTCCTTACTTGGCTCTTTCTGTCACTAGCACCACAAATTTTGCTTTGCTCCAGGGAAACTATACCATTTGCAATCCTCTAAACATGCCACATATGCTTTACAACCTATACAGTTTTGCTGGTATTGGTCCTTTTATTTTCCTGTTAAAATCCAACACATTCTTCAAAGACCATCTTAAATGTTGTCTCTTTTGTGAAGTCTTTATCAACACAAGCTCTGGAATAATTCTAGTTCCACTGCTTTCTAGTTGTGTGACCATGGGAAAGTTACTAAATTTCTCAGCTTCAGTTTCCTCATAAAGAACATGAGGATAATCATGATCCCTAATGGATCAAGTTTGTATGAGGATTAAATTAAATAAGAAAATTCTTACAAAAGTGCTTTGCATGGCATCTGACATATGATAAGCCTCAATAGATAATAGTAATAATTACTGTTGTTGTTACTACTATTATGACTACTAGTGACATAACTTCTTCACTTGGAACTCCAGAGCAATTAAGTTCTGCCTCTTTTATTGCATTTTCAACTCTAACTTTTGTAAGGATTATTATGTACATACTTGACATCTGTCATTAACCCCCTCCAACTATTAGAATATGAGGGCAAGAACCATTTCTGCTTTATCTGACTGTGTATGGACTCAATATGTTTTTGTTGAATTTAAGTACATCAAATCCTATTTGACAAAGGGACAATCCTGCTTGTCCCTTTTGGCATTTTTCTTTGTTTTTTTCCTTTTTTATTTGGTTCCCAAGGAAGCAGTAGTGATTACTGTAAGAATGTAAGGTACTTCATTGTAACATTTTCTCTCTACATTTGAATAGATTCTGGCATTTCTTTGCGTGGTTTCTCATGGCAAATTGTTTACTTAGGGATTGTGGTGACTGGAGGTAAGTGGGCAGGGGGCTTAGTCTTAGAGTTAATGAGAGCAATTGTAGGCCTGATTATTAGAATGGGAAAATGTACCTTTCCTTTTTGTACTCTTTTCAGATACTATCACTTATCTTTCTCTTTTTGAACTAGGAAAGTCAGTCAATATGATTAATTGATTTATTTCAGTGTACAGACACGTAGACACTGAAAGGCAAATAAGGGAAGTAGAAGACACACTCTCAACCCTAAAATGAGCTCAGTTGAGGCCCATAGTCTTTTTCCTTAGCTCTCAGGGAGAACATTAGAAGATGAAGGAAAGGAAACAAAATCAGAGTAAAAAAGACTTCTGTTGGTGGCATTCTTAGAGTGAAATCTAGGCAAAATCATAAAATAAAGGTATTGGTTATGTATTCATATACTTGCCCCCTGATCTCTCCATGTAACCCCTTCTGTGAGCCTCTTCAGGTGCTGGGCACCAAATATTTTCTCCCTAGGCTCAAATCCAAAACCAAGTATCTACCTCTCATTCACACTTAGGGATAAATCACTAAGAACAGCTTAGGGAGTTTTAGTGGGTGCATGAGTGTGTGTATATATATGTGCATTACATTATATAAACACTAATCAAAACTTTAATGGTGAGATTTTAAGCATTAGCCAATAGTGGAAGTGGTGCGAGAACCCTTAAGTGATAAAGAAGCTTTCCTAGGGCTTTTAAGTCCACATCGCATAGGTCAACTGCTCTGCCTACATAAAAGGTCTATCCTAGTAAACCTGTTGTCAAGTAGGTATAAGGCTCAATAACAGAACTATTAGTGTTGACCTTTCATTTTAAAATTTTCGAGACTCAAGCAGTTGTTTCTGTATTTATATTCTTTGAAGATCAATAAACAAGGGTGGGAAATCAGTATGCAATTAGACAAACTCAACAAAGATGATAATTATTTTATCACTTTGGGTTTATTGTATCTCCCTTGGGAAAAAATAGAGCAAAGAACGATGATCAAAAATCACCTTAAGTAAGAACTTATGGAATTATGGATGGTCATTCTCTAATAGGTTCATAACATGCTGCATAACCTAGCTAAATTAGTTTTTGGTTGCCCCCTTTATCTAAAAGATCTCTTGATCTAAACGACTATATAACAGTAAAGAAATGTTTATCAACGAATGAAACAATAAAAATGGGAATGTAGAAGCAGCACCTCAAGGCTCAATGCACTTGATCTAACTTCATGCTTGGCCTACAGCCCATATTTCTCTTTTCTCTCTGAGAGGCGGGAGAGGAAGCTTCCCTAACTGGGAGGAAAGTGAAATGAATTAATGTGTTGACGGTGTACCTTCACACATGAGCACTAAGAAAAAGTTCTTTACCAAATTCCTTTCCTCTAGGCAGCAAAGAAGATAAACTGGGTTTTGTGTAAAACTTGCACAACTGGGTATGGCTGAAACTCACCTCGTTGAGAACTGGCATGCATGATTAGATTTGTCTTAAATGTTGACTTTCCCAGTTGAGCAAGTTGACCATCTTGATTTGTTATATTTGGAGTCATTTCCCCAATAATGATAAGTTTTACACAAGTTAGATTATATGGCCTCAGTGAAAGTACATTATAATGAAAGGGTAGAAGAGCCCACAGCCTATCAGAACTCTAGTATTAAAACTTCTGTTCTATTCAGCAGAAATAAAACTGAGCTAACATCTTGTTTAAGATTTGAAATCATTTCCTAAAAGTGAGGTGTCTGTATGGGGGCAAAAGAGAAGAGTGATTGCTGCCAAGAATTGTTAATAGAATAAGTTCCTCCAACTTCTTACTCCACCACCTTCAATAAAAAATGACAACTTTGACTTTCCTCTTGATGCTGTCAACAAATCTCATTCAATACTGATAGAAGAGGAACATTTAAAAAATCTATGGTCTCTCAAGCAGGCCAAATTCTGAGTCCCCATGTCAATGTCAAAACTCTGTCAGCTGTCAAAAGACAAAATGTCTTATTCCCAGAAACATATGGAAGCCTAGAAGAGTGATTCACCCATTACATTTAACTAAAAAGAGTTTATTGACCATTTGCACAGTATCCAGCCCTAGATTCAGTGGAGAATATAAAAGCATGTTGCAGGGACTTTCATCTCAGAGAGTTTATGAGGATCACATGGGACCATCCTGAAGGTCAGGGTCCGGTGTCTTCTTTAGTTTTTTGTGGCTGTCAGCCGAGTTAAGCCATAGTGAGTTCAGACAGGCTTAAGGCATAGGCAGAAAAGAAAAAAAAAAGGGAAAGGAATAAGAGAGGACTGGGGAGAGTAAGGGAAGACAAAGGAAAGATTGTATGAGAATCAAAGAGAAGAGTAAGATACAAAAGAGGAGGGGGTGAGGGAGCACTAATGAGGAAGAGGGAAGACTGTTCTGGGGATCTAAACTTTGGGTTGTCTCCCTTCTTTAATTAATATCCACACTGATTTTAAAACTGCTGGATTCGTTAAGTCAAAAGCCAGAGTCCACAGGTAGATTAGTTGTGGTTTCGTGCTAAGGCAACTCAAGGAAGGAAAAAGGACAAGGATTTTTGATATGCTTGAATTCTTTCCTATCACTCCTGCCTATCACAATGTGAAGGCCATGGAAGTGCCAAATCTTGCACTGAGACCGGATCTTACCTTCTCATTTCATAAGGCACTGAAGCTTGAATGGTGCCAGGCCATCTTGCCTTTTATAGAGAGGCTACATTTCCAGTCAATAGGTGACTGGGCTACTATATTGCCCCTTGCAGAAGCAAAGGCTGGGTTTGTTTGTTTATTCGTTTCTGAAAATGGAGGGGATCCTGGTAGAAAGACGGGTTGTGTTCTGAGAAAATTAGAGTCTGTCAGGGCAGCATGCCCTCACCATTTCTCTCCATTTTCTATGAAGAAGGACCAGATGGGATGATGGATGGTTGGGGTGTTTATATCTATTAAATATGCCTAATCTGAATTCTCGGCAATTAGTGCTATTCAGCTTTAACCCTTTGGCTGGGCTATTCATTTCACCAGATGTACCAGATGTACTGACTAAATCTATCTTTACTTCTCTGGCATCTCCTATTTGCCTGAAAACGTTCCCTAACTTACAATGTGTCATTTTAAAGGATACCGTAGACACATTTCAAAGGATAGTTGTGGAATGCACCATTTTTTTTTCTCCCTATCACAATTAGATTTATGTGCAAAAGAGCTATGCAAATTCCCTGGCTGATTTTCTGGAGATTCACATTTCTTTAAGGAATTCTACCCCACAATTGGATCAGATCCTTGCATGAAATCCTCCCATTCAGATTCCATTCTTAAATTCCAGTGGTGAATGTAAAATAGCCTCAAGTTATTATATAATCATGGAATCGCAGCGAGGGAACTTGCAACCATTTAGTTATCCTCATCACTTAAAAAATGAGGAAACCTAGACCCAGAGAAGAAATAGGTTTTGCCCAAAATCACATAGCAATTTATGGCAGAAGTAGGGCCTCTGACTTGAACAGAAGTGAATAAATAGGATAATAAAATGGGTCATACTTGATATCTCTGTTCTTTTTTTTAGGTGATTTATTCTTCTCATACTTCACCTTTCAATTTTTTGACACTTAATTCACTCAATTGACAATTAATTCTTACTTTTCAGACCATTTTCATTTTTTTTCCCTAGCACCCAGATGAATAATCCGTTCTCCACTTTGTTGAAAACCTTTAAGGGCACAGATTGAATCTTCAACATTTTATTCTCCCTAGCGCCTTTCACTGTTTGCACATAACTCTGATAATTATATGGAGAAGCAACACCCTTTAGTTAAAAAAAAAAAAAAGAAGCTCTGAATTTGAAGCCAGACAGACTCAATTTGCATCTTAGCACTGATGCTTACTAGCTATGTTTCCTTGAGTAAACTCTTTGCCATACTGGAGCCTCACTTCTGCATCTATAAAATTGAATGAATAATGGTATCTACCTCTGGGGTTGTTGTGATAATTGAAGTAATACATATAGAGTGCCTAGTAGGGTGCCTGCACTAGTAAGTACTCAATAAATGGTGTCCATTTATATTACTGAATAAAAGTGTGAGTGAATACTTGAATGTTAGAGAGATTTACTCTCAATAGGAAGGTCACAGGGAAGAGGTAAACAGAGGGCCAAGAGGGGAAACTGAATAGCTTCCCAAAATCCCTTTGGGCTTGGGTTTGAGTTTGAGTTTGGATTGCTTATTTGATTTACTGTTGGCTTAAAGCCAATCTCTGGAATATTCTGGAATTGTCAGAGCTGAAGGGGGCTTTAGAGATCACTTTGTTCAAATCTCTCATTTTACAGAATTGGAAAATGAGGCTGAAAGGTAAACTGAATTCAACTTGGTCACAAACCTAGTTGAAGTAGGACCATAATTTCAGTCTCAAAGCATTCCTCTCCAGTACTCCAATGCCTGCTTTTATAAGGCACATCTAATTTCAAACATCAGCACACACACAAAACATACTCCAAAGTCCACTACATCATTTGGGCATTATCTAGCATTTTGGATTAGCCATTCCTCTGCTCCGTTTCTTTAGCATGAATAATTTAACAGATGGATACATAATTTGGGGGAAAACATGAAGATTTAATTCTTAAGTGGTGTGTGTATGATACATGTGTTTATGTGGGGTTTTTTGTGTGTATCCCTGTGTACATGCTCAGTGAATGAAATGTACAGAAGAGAAAAATTGAAACCATATCAAATAGAAGACTGAAAGCAAGTTCATCAACTCAAAAGCAAACTGTTGTGGCAAGTTGGCTTCATGGAATGGGAGAGAGTAGCACCTTGGATTACTCCCTTTCTTTGAGGAAAGGGAATAGGCAGTGGAAACTGAATGAGATGAAGGGACTTTTTAACTTCTGGAGTTTTTTTGAAATCTCTACATCACTAATCTCTTCTTCTGTCTCCTTGCCATCACATTGCAACTGTCATAGAACCAAATGGCCATTTCAAAGGATCAAAGACAAAAACAAGAGCCTGACAGGAGGCTGAAGGCATCCTAAAACATGACTCAAGAAATATTTTTCTAAGTTGGCCAGTTCAGGCATACAAGGATCAAGGAGACCTGGCAACAGGGAACCTACTGCTTCTAAGCCCACTGGTTAGTCTCATCAAGACCTGGGCTGTTTTCCCAAATGTAGTGTAGAGAAAAAAAAATTGAATGGAAAGCTATACATGGTTTAGATCACAACCCTTCAAGTTATCTGATTCTAGTCTTTCACTGTCTTTGAGCAATTTTACAACTCTCTAAACTGTGGAAAACTGAGAGCAATGCAGAGTGATTCTTGTCCACAGACATGTAAACTTCCAGTAAATGTTCAAACCCCTGCTCAACTTTTTTTTTTTTTGAGATGAAGTCTCATTCTGTTGCCCAGGCTAGAGTGCAGTGGCACAATCTCAGCTCACTGCATCCTTTGCCTCCTGGGTACAAGTGATTCACCTGCTACAGCCTCCCAAGTAGCTGGGACTACAAGAGTGTGCCACCACGCCCAACTAATTTTTCTATTTTTAGCAGAGATGGGGATTTACCATGTTGGCCAGGCTAGTTTTGAACTCCTGACCTCAAGTGATCCACCTGCCTTGGCCTCCCAAAGTACTGGGATTACAGGCGTGAGCCACCATGCGTGGTCCCCTGCTCAACTCTGAAAGAAGCCAGTTTGCTCCCATTTGCACATTCATTTCAATCTTTCTAATTTATAAATGTGTCTTTCTTTTTTCTTGGGAATTCTCCCTTTGACTGTTTATAACACCCCACACATTTCCTCATTATTGAGTTAAACAAAATCTTTAGTGTTTGTTCATTTTTATATCTGTATGACAGTCTTAATTTTACAATTTTTTTTGTAAAATTATCTTTTAACAACAGCCATGCCAAGGATACAAAGGCCCCTGTCTATTTGGTATCTAGACAACATACACAGCAGACAGCAGACTGTAAAAGTTAGGATGGATTTGGCAAGTCATGATTTTCCCAAGCTTCATTGACTAATCTCTTTTTTGAGCTACGGTAAGCAAGCTGGGTCTCTTCATTTTTGAACATATTTAACTAACCTGCACGTTGTGCACATGTACCCTAAAACTTAAAGTATAATAAAAAAAGAAAAAGAAAAAAAATGAAATGGGTACAATACCAATGCACCATGGCATAAAAGCAGCTCCCCCAGGGCAGCCTGCAAGTCTATTTGCAAAAGGAGCAAAAGGCACACTTAGCACCTGGAGAATACTCCTCTCATCCCCACCTCATCCCACCTCCTCCCTCCCCAGACACACAAACTGCAGCAAAATAAAGGAATTCTGCTGACATGGTCTGGCCTGAACAGAGAAAGTAAACTTTCACAGAGATTCTGTACTCGATGGTTTCAGCAATTTAGGTGTCATTCCTGAACCTGCCATATGTAGAATGGCCAAAGAAAGCTGACTTTGTGAAGCCACCTAGCTTCTTTAATTATGAGTGGGATCCTGGGACGCATGCTCAGTGCTCAGTGCACACCTTTGGGCCTATTCACACCCAAGTCACAAAATGATAAGATAAAACTGTTTTCATTAGGGCCAGGAATAGATCTGATATCAAATGGTGATCAGCACAACTTCATGGCATTAAGAGATCAACTTTCTGACATTTCACAAATTTTTAGTAACAACATAAATTCTTAAGGAACATATGTAACTATGGGAAAGGAACTTCAGGATGAAGTAGATGAGGTAGGGTAGGTAGGGATAAGGGGAAATGAAAGTTGGCAGAGTGAGGTAGGGAAACAGTTTAGTATCTGTGGCTCAAATGTCAATTCCTAAAAACTCCCATCTATATTTTCTAGTTTGAAAGCAGCGCTGCCTAACAGAATACTGCATTGTGATTCCGAAAATATAGATTCTCACCTTCTCTCTTCGGTGGTTCCTGTGTGACTTTAGGCTAATCACTTAACTTCTCTGCATTTTTTAATTCTACTTGTAATAGAGTTATATTTGTAAAATGGATAACGCTTTTTCTGAATTGGGAAATAAATCTATAATCATAATAAAAGAAGGATCTTCATTAGAAGATAGTATTTAAATATAAGCCATTATGAACTATATAATAATTAGTTATTGTTTTGTTGTTTGATAAAGCAATAAATGCAAGTCTGGCCAAAATTGCAGTTATAAGATTTTCCAAAGGCCATGTAAGCTCCTACTAAAGAAAGCCTTTTAAAATATAGGACCAGTTTGCTTTTTAATTCAATTCCATTACAGACAATAATAAATACAGTTTTTAAGATGAAATGAAAAGCTTTTTTCCTGTTATTATTGCACTAGGTTTTCCTGACCTGCAGATCCCTGGGCCACACCACATACCAACTGAATCAGAATCTCTGAGGGGGGAGCAAGAATCTGCAGGCTATATAATTTCTCCAGGTGTTTCTGATGTACACTGAAGTTGGAGAAATGCTAGGCCAAGGAGATAGGACTAATTTTAAGGAAAGGTAGAAAATAATATCTCAATGGATTTTAAATGACTAGTTTCGATAACTTTTCAATTATTTATGTTTTTTTGAAATCTAATAAAAATTATCACCTTTTTACAATGTACACTATTTGGGTGATGGTTACACTAAAATCCCAGACTTCACCATTACACAATATATCCATGTAACAAAATTGCACTTGTACCCACTAAATCTATAAAAATTTAAAAAATAAACTTATCACCTCTAAGCACATTTGCCATTGACCATGTTTATATTTAAAATCTTCCATACAAACCAAAGGGTCTAAAACTTCCATTCATCATACTTAGGAGTAAGAAGTACCCGGAAAACCACCATCAGATTTATCTTCCTCTGTTTTCCATCTCTCTAGGCTAGAGAGGGAATTTTGGGTGTGTTAGTACAAGTTCCTCCTGGGACCATTCTGAACTCAGATAATAGATTTACTTCAAAATGGGTTGTTGACCTTCTTCCAACTCATTAATGCCTTACAGCAGCAATCCTCATTTCTCACTCCCCATCAGCTTCTTTCCAAACATACCTTCTTGTGACATTTCTCTGACATAAAATGTGTGTGCACCTCAAAAATTCAAAACACCCTTTTCAAAGGTTCATCTAACAAAAAGCAAGGCTTCAAAGAATTTCATTGCATCCCTGTTTTTTTCTTATGTCAGGTTCCTCCTATGCTGAAATGTATACAGCTTTGAGAATCTGTTTGTCTATTGTCTTCACTAATACATGCTTAGCCTACCTGTCTTTGGACCAGCTAGGAATATTACAACTAAGATTTTTAACAGAATTTAAATAAGGCACTCCTAGATCAATGTGCTATAAATTCAGATTAACAAGCATTGGGAGAGATACTGTTACACTGAACTTGTTTTTCTCTTTTGAGTTATTATGCAGTGGAGAATATTTAAATGAATCTCTAAATATTTGTATGTAGGCAGTTTTTAAAAGCCTGAACTGCTGTTTGAATCTGCCGGAACATTGATTTTTTTTTTCTAATTCTTCCAACTCACCCTGAGCTCTCTTCTCTGAACATATTCAGAGGCAGCTCCGTAGTAAATAGTAGTTTATTGTTGGGGGTCTTTTCACTCTCAACTGTCTGGACTTCAGGCACCTTGAGGGTGGGGACAAATAATCTGCTTCTCCTTTATCCCTCACAAGCCCTAGCACAGAGTGGATAGTAAGGAAAGACTTGATTGATTGTTCTGAGAAAAATAAGCTCCAAATAAGAATGAGTTCAGCAGTTAGAAGATAAAATGCAATTTTTAAGTTGCTGTGAAGCAAGTGAGTCTGGAAATGTTAGCATGCATACTAAAGTCAGATACACATAATAAAAGGGCTAGTTGTTGTGACCACATCCACAGGCAGATTTCATTTCTTCCTCTGTGCTCCCACCAAACACCTGAGCCTGTCTTTTAATATAGTTAGTTCCACACATATCTGTCATACCCTTTGGGCAATGAACTTCTTGCGGATATGGATTATGCTTAGTAATATCTGTATCTCCAGGACCTAGCACAGAACGTGGCACAAAGAGATTAATTAGCATTTTGCTACCTGTATGAATGAATGTCTGCATGTGTTGTATATGTTTCAGGATTAGGAACCTTTATCACTATTTCTACTAAAAGGTTGAGGATAAAAATAGTTTTCTAAGGCTCCTTTCAGATGCTAGTACTATGGTTCCATAAAAATACTGTAGAATTGAGGTTAGTAAAACCCAAACAATATGTCTATGTCCAAGTATAATATAACATAAATGAAATAAATTTGGATGTGAAGGATCACCCTATGGTGACTTTGTAGAAAAGAAACACTCTGTTGTATATCATAAAGAAATAAACTTATCATTTATTTAGTATCTACTGCCCATCAGGCATTGTGCCAGGTTCTTTCCCACATATTAAGTATCTTAATTTAATTCTCACAACCATCTTTTTAGATAAGTATCATTAGTTTCACATTTCAAATGCAGAAACTGAGGCTGAGAGGTTAACTTATTTGTTTAAGGTCACAGATAATTAGTAGCAGAGTTAATCCATAGTTATGAAATCATGCCATGTCAGTGTGACTCCAGAGCTCAACTTTGAGGCTTGATGTTATCGTTACTGGCAGAAAAAAGGCGGCACGTGGCTATAATAATTACCAACCCTACTCTCAGTATATAGATTCCAGTCCCATATCTAGGGGTGAATGCTACTTGTGCAAATCACACTGAATAGCCTTTTCTTCAATACTTATGTATAGATGATCTCTGATTATAAACAATATCTGGGGAAGACGCGAGGGCACAAACTAGGCACAAAATGGTAACCTGAGGTGGGAGTTGTAGATGTAGATAACAGGTTAGTGGTGATATTAATAAGAAGGTTTTATCAGTATTTATAGGCTAATTGCATGTTAGTATATAAGCCTCAGGTGAGTTATAACAGCAACTGGTGGAGTCTCTGGAGTCTCCTTGCTGTATGCTTTTGAGCTGCCTCCTCTCAAGATACCATCCAAAACACCGACTACAATTCTGCAACATTGTTCTGCTTACTCCTAATAGCAGCATCAGTTCAGCGCAATCACCTGGTGCTATGTAGCTCCAGCCTAATCTTCCAACTTCATTTAGAGTCATTCTGGTTCCCCTTCACTATTTCTCAGCCACAATGGCCTTCTTTTTCTTTTAGGTCCTTGACCAGGTAAAGTTCTTCTTCTCTTCAGGGCCTTCAAAATATTTTTAAATCCTTCTCGAATGCTGTATCCCAACATTTTCCTTGGCTAACTTCAGTTCACCCTTTGAGTCTCTGATTTATTTCCATGGACAAGCTTTTCCTTAGCCACCCACTGGCCCAATTTTAGAATAACTTCCCTGTGCTATTGTTTCTTATTACATCCTATTATTTTCCTTCAAAATGCCTTACTATTAGTAATCATATGTGTATTGTTGTGTTTATTTGTTTAATGTCTGTCTTTCACCTGGATTCTAGGCTCCATGAAGACAGGAGCTATATCTCTTTGGTCATGATCTATTGTATCCACAACAGATGACACCATGCCTAATTTTTAGCAGTGCTCAAATAAATGTTGGATAAATGAATGGGTCACTATAACTTAGGGAAGGTCCTTCATGTGGCCATCAAAGACAAGAGGATTTACTTACATACATCTAGTCCACAACAGATGACACTGTGCCTAATTTGTAGTAGTGCTCAATAAATGTTGGATAAATGAATGGGTCACTATATCTTAGGGGAGGATCTTCATGTGGGCATCACAGACAGAAGGATTTACTTAGATTCATCTAGTCTACAAAGTGTCCAAATGAAACCTGGTCCCAGAACTGAAAAAAACTGCCCCTCTAAGATTATTTGATTACATCTGTAGTATCAGGCCTAAATTAAAAATTTAGGATTTTTAAAAACAGTTTTTCCATTTTTCAAATATATGCATTTATATATGTATATATATATATATATATACGTGTGTGTGTGTGTTACCTCATTTAATAAAGGTAGTACAGCATAGTGATTAAAGGTCAAGACTCTAGAGCCAGACTGCCTGGGTTCAAATCCTTACTCTGCCACCAATTAGTTATGTGACCTTGAATAAATGTTTATTGCCTCAATATTCTTGTGTATAAATTGGGAAAATAATAATAGCAACTACCTCATAGGACTGTTATTAAAATTAAATGAGTTAATATGTGTAATACACGTAGAATAATGTTTGACCAATAATATTAAAAAAAGGATTATCTGTCAATTTAATTCTCATAAGATCTCATGAGGTTGAAATAACTTCCCCCATTTTACAGGTCACATGATAAGCAACCAGTACTTGAACTAGGTCTATGTAGTCACAAAGACAGAAGGTTTTAAAACAGACTCACATGAGGGACAGACAAACAGATGAGGGAACTAGAGGTTTGAAAACTTGAGAAGAGATTAGTGGGGGTGAGGGTGGTCATTGGTGGGTGGACAGTGGTAGATGTATTCAAAAATGTCTATAGTCATCATGTAGAAAAGGATTAGATTTACCCAATATGACTCAAGAGAGTAAATACATTAGCGATGGTTAATTATAAGGAAAGAGATTTTACCTAACACAGAAATACTTTAAGTCAAACACCTTTTCTAAAACTCAGCACTTTTCAACAACAGAACAGTCTGCTTTTTAAGAATGAGGTTCCTGTCACTGGACACATTCAGTCTAAATGGCTGCTGTGAATATTATTAAAAGGATAACTTTATTGGGAGAGAAGCTGGAAGAGATAACCTCAAAGAATCCTATGTACTCTCAGACTCTATAATTGAAAGATAATAACTGAAATACAACAACACATACCATTTATAACACCCAGAATGAAAATGACAGAAGACAGAAAAATTCCTGCTGAGAAACACATTCTAGCTCCTGTCTGACAACTCCTATGTACTTAGATGTACACTTGCCCGCAGGACATGATGTTTGGCTGAACTGGTAGTTTGAAAATCCTAGGCAGTCTCTGATGCTTCTATTATTATTATTATTTTTTATTGACTTTTAATTCAGCTTATAAAAATGAACCTTATTTATTGTGCTTCTACTGAATACATATTTAATATAAATATAAAGCTCCTAAATACTTTAAAACATTTAATTGTCATGCTAATGTCAAATTTGGTATAATTGTCGTATGATTAAAAAGGCAGGTGACTTGAAATGAGTCAAATGGCATCTTCCAATCTGGAGCACTCTCAAAGTATACATACTAGGAGCATTTCAATTTACTTGATAGTGATGACAGAAGAGGAGTAAGTGCCACTGAACTGAACCATCGTTACTTCCCCATCCCCCCATATACACACACACACATTTAGGTGAGAAGTAATATTTAGATGTATCTTCGTAGCATTACCCTGAGGGAATGTGGTGAGCTACACACATGGGTCAGCTTAATGTCCCCATCACTAGTACCTGAGGTGTACAGTAATAGCTACAGAGAATAAAGGCTTTCTCCTCTCTGGGGAAATAATCATAGCTCAGTATTCACACTCCCTTAAAATATTTTAAGTCAAACACCTAAAATCAGTGACTGGCAACAGCTTAAAATAACAAAACCAAGTAGATACAGATTCTATACATATCCCCCTTCCCTTTTGACTAACACATGCCTGCCTTGTGAAAAGCTTTAGACTTTATTTTCATCTATTCAACATTCACCAAATTCTGTACTGAGCCCTTCAGAACTGTGTTTTTGAAAGGATCACAGGCAATAAGATTTGTTTTACCTTGGGCTTGAGCCTTATTCCAGAGGACGGCCTCACTACATCAAGGAGAAATATCTGGTTTAAAAACAACAAGCTTGTCGCAATGCCTTAAAATTCACACTACTGAACACTGTTTTGCCTTGAGATATTGAAGTCTCATTTATTAAATCAACAAATAATTGTGTCTAGTAAGTTTCAGACTCTGTGCTAAGTGTTGGAGAAAATCAAGCAGATCAATTAAATATCTTAAAAACCTCCAGAGATAAATTTGTCCATCGTAAGTTCTACACACAAGCCTCTTTCAAAATGTCCAAAAACAATTTGGTGTCCCCAGAGCAACTGTTAACATGTTGTGGATAATGCCTGTTAAGATTAGATATATTTATGACATGTTTAGAAACCTCTTCCTTGGGAGCCGAAAGAATGAGTGATAGAAGAAGAGAAACTACAGGTATACTTATATGTTGATGTTATGTTGAGGGATATAGGAACCAATCAAATAAATCTCCTCAGCTTTAGAACATCTCCTGGGCTTCTCATGACTAAGAGAAGAATCTTCAAGTCCACTAAGTGCTTGAGAATTCTGTCCTCAGAAGCCAAGGCCATGGGTCCAATCTTATGTTGGTTGGTGATGTTCACTCTGTTTCATGGTCACAAAACATTTAGATTTAGAAGCAAGATTAGATTCATATTTTTACCATTGCTTATTTAAAGATGACCGCTTTAAAAAGTAATTCAAAAGATGCTTTCCCAATGTCTTGTTGATTTTTAATAATCACCTTGAACTTATTTCCAATGAAATTTATTTTCTTAATACCAATCATTTTTAATGTTATGCTTTCCATCTGCTTGTCATTTGGGGAGATTTATATCACCTTCTAGGGGAATTTTTTTTTCCTGTTCTACTCAGCTAAGGCCAGAGGAGATGAAAGTTCTTGATTCAGACAAATGTGTATTTGAAACCCCACTCTGTCACTCATGAGCTATAAGATTTTGGCTAAGTTACTTAGCATCTCTAAGGACAGGTTTTATCATCTTTAAAATAGGGATAATAAGTAGATTTTTATTAGAATGAGATAAGCCATATAAAGCACTTTATCTCAGGACTTGGACCTACTAGGTGATCCATTAATGGCTGCTATTACTGGGTATTATCATGCACTGCAAGTGGAGGTTAAACGTGGAGGAAATCAACTCCATAATTTACTAACTGTGTAATCTGGATAAAATTGCTTCACTTCCCTGAACCTTGGTTTCTTCATCTGTGACATCAGGATAATAGTAGTGTTCATTTACATGTGTTAAGGATTAAAGATAATATAATGCATACAAATTCCTTAGCACATAGTAGGAACTCTGTAATTATTAGGTTAAAGTATGCAATAGCACAACCAAAAATCCCTTCATTTTAATGAGGACTCTTTCTAAATGGTCTGGTTGCTGGATTTAAGTCATACAGTCAATGAAGTGTTGACTCCTACGCTATTATAGGAGTGAAATTAACAAACACTGTTCTCCATAACCAAGTGACAGAGAACTGGCTTCCCATATTCTAGGGACATGATCTCATCTAGTCCCATGTCCTCATACAGATTATTCCTAAATCTACACTTTTGCCCTTATTTCTCCTCTGAGTTCCAACCTCATATATCTACCTATCTCCTTTAAATTTCTACCTGGATGTCTATTAGGCATCTCAAAATTAATATGGCCTAAAAAAAATCTTCACTACATACCTTGCCAAAAACCTATGGCATATCATTTACTCCATTCTTTCTCTCATCCTAGAGTCCTATTGAATCTACATCCAAAGCATATTCTCAATATATGTACCTATTTCTCTCTGTCTCAACTGGCACTATTCTAGGCCAAGTGTCCATCATCTCTCTCCTGGACAACTACTGGAGCACCTTAACTTTTCTCCCGGCTTTTATGCTGGGCCTTCATATCTTGGCCTCAATCACGTATTAAATGTGGGCCTCTGATAGGGTTAAGGACATGCCATCCCAAAATATAACTGTTGGAGACCAGAATATGCCACTCCAAATTATGCCTCTTTTGCATAAGGATTATTGAGCTGGTTATTTTCAGAAACTGCAGACACAGGAGAAGCTCTGCAAAGTTACCATTTTGTAAGAGAAATTTACATCTATAAAGGAAATCTTATTTTGTAATGGTGTCTCCCTCTTTGTGCCAAGAAGAAAGGGATGACCACATCACTAGAGACTCTTGATCAGTGGAGAAGGCATGGACTCAAATCTGCATAATCAATCTTACCTTTATTTAACAGTGCTTTTTTTTTTTTTTTTTTTTTTGGCCTTCTGGTCTTAACCAGGCCTTTTCCATACCCTTTTTTCCCTGTTTCAGAGAACTGCTGTATTTAAGCCTTAGGTCTAAGACAACTCTTTAAAATTTACTAATTTCTGTTTTTTTTTTCTCATGTATAAGTGAAATATATAAGTTAATAAACTTGTGTTTGCTTTCCTTTTGTTAATCTGTCTTTCATTACAGGAGTCTGTCCCGACTAAGAACTCTAGAGGGTAAAGAGAAAATTATTTTTCCTCCCTTATACCTCCATGGGAAGAGCATAAGGCAGCTCTTGTGCAGGTGAAGCAGTCTCAGGAGGTTAAAGCTGAAGGCTATCTGCTTACCACACTTCCAGTAACAGGGACAATAAGTCTTTTGTTGAAGGGGAATCTGGATCGCGCAACTCTGTGCTCATAACAACAAATATCCTAATTGAAAGCTCTTACCTGGGTAGTTCCAGGACATAAATTTATAATTCTCTGATATTCCCTTACAGAATTATAGAATATTTAAATGTCACAGGACACTTAGATTTTACAAATATTTTATGGTTTTATTCCAATTATTTCAATGGCTCTGTAACATAAGCATTTCTATACTGATTTTTCACATGAGGAAATTGTGAATCAGAGAGATTATGACTCAAGGTCACACATATAGTAACTGGTGTAAAGGGAACTTAATCCTCTGTTTTGACTCTAAACTCCAGTATTCTTTCTACTATGCTTCACTACCTCCCTAACCAGATAGTTGAGTTGAGCAGAAAACTTCATTTCCAACCATACTTCTTAACTGAAACCTTTTTTTTTTAAATTTAACTTTTATTTTAAGTTTAGGGGTACATGCACAGGTTTGTTATATAGGTAAACTTGTGTCATGGGGGTTTGTTGTACAGATTATTTCATCACACAGGTTTTAAGCCTAGTGCCCATTAGTTATTTTTCCTGATGTTCTCCCTCCTCCTACACTCCACCCTGCAATATACCCCAGTGTCTGTTGTTCCCCTCTGTGTGGGAGCTAAATGATGAGAACTGAAGACTCATATACTCTTTTTTCCCTCTGTTTGTTCTTTCTGCCTAAGGGTGTATAATGTGTGCATGTGATTGTGTGTGTGTGTGTGTGTGAGTGAGAGAGAGAGAGAGAGATACAGAGAGCGAGTATCTTTATTACTGGAAGTGTGGGTAAAATGGACACATACATTAAGAAAATGTGGTCTCCAAATAATCAGGTTAAGGCCTTCTTGGAAAGACTTCTCTGGTTAATAATATGTTTTGAATAGTATCTTTTAAAAATTACTTGTTCTTTATGAAAATTATTTAATGATAATGCTCTAAGTAGGTGTTTATCTATGGGACAGGAGTTAAAATTGCATCTAATCCCTGTCAGATAATCCCTTAAAGAGAGCGTCAAGATATCTTTGAATGCTGAAGCACATGATGAAGACAAACTTCTACATGCAGCAACTCTGCATTTATTATTCACATATAGCAGGTAAGAATGGTAACTAAGCTTCAAAGAACTTTTTCAGTGTCAAAGCCCAAAGCCTTGCCAACTGATTTGAGAGGGTGGTCAAACCTTGTTAATTAGTCAGCCTGTCAGCCTGTCAGAAAAATTATGTGAAATTGTAGGTAACAACTCATAAGCAAGAAATAGCTATTGTTAATTATGACAAGGTCAGGAAAGTAAGAGCTTTCTGAATTTGAGAGGATATTAAAAATAATAAGGAAAATGTCTTAGAGTAGAATAAGACCCAAAATCAAATACAGGAAACCATGTCTGAAGAAATGGGGCTTGATGGTATCCTATGAGTTATGTGATGCCCTGGGACCAAAGAAGCAAGTCCCCAGAATTGAGTAGCTGCTGCTTGAGGTTGTCAGTGGCCACTCAGGGCTCTGTTCACTGGCCCATATGCTCTCCCTTCTTTTCAGGGGAGTATCATCTTGAGTAGCTCATTAAAATTCAAAGTATGTTAGAATCATTTCGTTACAATTCCCTCATCAAGTTGGCCATTCAATATCTGTAGAGAAATTTTCTTGGTTGCCTGAGTAAGTTGGGAGAGCTAAAAAGAGAGGAGATTTTAGAAAGATAAGGTCCCAAAGACAAACATTTGCAAATAACAACAGCTACTGTTTAATAAGTGTTTGCTATGTACCAAGAACATCATTAAGTATTGTATGTATGTTATCTAGTTTGTTCCTCAAAGCAGTTCTGGAAGGTAGGTAATAAAATTATCCCCATTTTATGTATGGGGAAACTGAGAAACAAAGATGTTAGGTCACTTGCCCAGGGTCACGGTAGTGCCACTAGATTAAGTGGTTGTGTCACTAGAACTCAGATCTGAGTAACTCTCAAGTCCATTCTCTTAATAACTCAACATAATAATAATAATGACATTATTATTTCTTAACATAATTTCTTAGAGCCAAAAAATTTGGATCATAAAAAGAAAATTGATGAACTGGACTTTATCGAAAGTAAAAATTTCTATTATTCAAAAGACAATATTGTGAAGATGAAAAGGAAAGCCGTAGATCAGGACAAAATATCTGCCACACCCATATTTGACAAAAAACTGTCATTAAGTATACATAACAAACTCCTTCAACATAATAAAAAGAAAATCACCCAATAAAAATGGGAAAAAAGACTTGTATGTATATTTTACAAAAGAAGATATAGGGATGCCTAAGAAGCACATGAAAGATGCTCAACTTCATTAGTCATCAGAGAAATGCAAATTAAAACCACAATGACATACCACTTTACACATTTATAATGGCTAAAATTTAAAACATTGATCATACCAAGTGTTGGTAGGGAAGTAGAGCAACTGTAATTCTCATCCACTGCTGGTGGAATTATAAAATGGTAAAATTATGTGAATTATTTTTACTTTCTATTTAGAAATAATTTTAAACTTTACAAATAAGTTGAAAATAATAAAAATAGTACCAAGAACACCCATATACTCCTAATCCATATTAATCTATTGCTAGCATTTTATCCTTTTTGCTTCATCATTCGCACTCTTGCTCATGCATATTATTTTTGCCTGAACCATTTGAGAATATTTCATTCACCAAGGCTTTTAGCTCCTAAAGACTTTAGTATGTATTTCTTAAGAATGAGAATATTCTCTTATGTGATTGCAGTACTGTTATCAACTTCATTGAATTTAACATTGATAAGATATAGTTATATAATCTTCCTTTTGTATTCCAATTGTGCTTTTTAAAGTGTTTCATGTGCTTTTTTCACTTTTAATTTAATTTTAATTTTTGTGGGTACATAGTAGGTGCATATATTTTGGACTACATGAGATGTTTTGATACAGGCATGCAATGCATAATAATCACATCATGGAGAATGGGGTATCCATCCCCTCAAGCATTTATCCTTTGCATTACAAACAATCCAACGATACTCTTTTAGTTATTTTAAAATATACAACTAAATTATTTTTTTACTACAGTCACCCTGTTGTGCTAGCAAATACTAGGTCTTATTTATTATTTTAAACTATTTTTGTATCCATTAGCCATCCCTCCAACCCCTCACTACGTTTCTCAGACTCTGGTGACCATCCTTCCACCCTCTAGCTCTATAAGTCCAGCTGTTTTGATGTTTAGCTCCCACAAATAAGTGAACACATGCAAAGTGAATCTTTTTGTGCCTGGCTTATTTCACTTAACATAATGACATCCAGTTATATCTATGTTGGTGCAAATAACAAGATCTCATTATTTTTGATGGCTGAAGAGTATTTCATTGTATATATGTACCACATTTTCTTTATTCATTTATCTGTTGATGGACACTTAGGTTGCTTCCAAATCTTGGCCATTGTGAATAGTGCTATGGGGAGTGCAGATACCTCTTTGATATACTGATTTTATTTCTCTTGGTTCTGTACACAGCAGTGGGATTGTTGGATCATATGGTAGCTCTATTTTTAGCTTATTGAGAAACCCCCGAACTGTTCTTCATAGTGGTTGTACTAATGTACATTCCCACCAACAGTGGACGAGAGTTCCTTTTCCTCCATGTCCTCGCCAGCATTTGTTATTGGCTGTCTTTTGGATAAAAGTCATTTTAACTGGGGTGAGATGATATCTTATTGTAGTTCTGATATGCATTCCTCTGATAATCAATGATGCTAAGCAGCTTTTCATATACCCATGTGCCATTTGTATATCTTCTTTTGAGAAATGTGTATTCATATCTTTTGTCCAATTTTAGTCAGATTATTAGATTTTTTTCTATAGAATTGTTTGGGCTCCTTATATATTCTGGTTATTAATCCCTTGTCAGATGGGTAGTTTGCAAATATTTTCTCCCATTCTACGTGCTGTCTCTTCACTTTGTTGATTGTTTCTTTTGCTGTGCCGAAGTTTTTTAACTTGATGTGATACCGTTTGTCCATTTTTCCTTTAGTTGCCTGTGTTTGTGGGGTATTACTCAAGAAATCTTTGCCTATTCCCATGTCCTAGAGTTTCTCTAATGTTTCCTTTTAGTAGTTTTAAAGTTGAGACCTTCGATTTAAGTCTTTAATCCAGTTTTATTTGATTTTTGTATAAGGAGAGAGATATGGGTCCAGTTTCTTCCTTCTGCATATGAACATTTATGTTTCCCAGTATCATTTATTGAAGAGACTGCCCTTTCCCCATGGTAGGTTCTTGGCACCTAAGTCCAAATTGAGTTCACTGTAGATGTATGGATTTAGATGTGTGGATGTAAATTTCTGGGTCCTCTATTCTGGTCCACTGATCTATGAGTCCGTTTTTATGCCAGTACCATCCTGTTTTGATTACTATAGTTCTGAATTATAAATTAAAATCAGATAATGTGACTCCTGCATTATGATAGTTTTGACTATTCTGGACCTTTTATGGTTTTATATACATTTTATAATTTTCTTTTCTATTTCTGTGAAGAATGTCATTGGTATTTTCCAAGAGTTTGTATTAAATTTGTAGATTGCTTTGGGTAGTATAGACATTTTAACAACATCGAGTCTTTCAATCCATAAACATGGAATATCCTTCTTTTTTTGTGTGTCCTCTTCAACTTCTTGCATCAATGTTTTATAGTTTCCATTACAGAGATATTTCATTCTTTTGTTAAATTTACTCCTAGGTATTTAGTTTTATTGTTTGCTATTGTAAATGGGATTACTTTCTTGGTTTCTTTTTCAGATTATTTGCTGTTGGTATGTAGAAATGCTACTGATTTTTGCATGTTGATTTTGTATCCTGCAACTTGACTGAATTTGATTATCAGAAAGGTGGTCAAGGTAGCCAGGCTTTTGTTATTCCTGTCAGGGTGGCAAAGCTCTCCCAGGCCCCATGCATGCCCAGAGGTGTCATTCAGAAGCCAGGAACCGGAGAAAAAAAACCTCAGAAGTCTGTCTGTTGTTCTATTTACTGCAGATGAGGTCGCACTCAAACCTTGAGTCACAGTCCTTCCTACTCTTCCCTCCCCTTTCTGCAGGCAAAGGAGTTTCACCCCATGGCTACCACCACCACAGGCCCATGGAGAGTACTACGAGGCTACTGCCAATGTTCCCTTAAGGCCCGAGGACTCTTTAATGAGCTTGTGGTGGATGGGGCCTGGCCTGGGACTCTCCTTTTAGGGCCTTGGTCTCCCCTCTGGCGCACAGCAGGTCTAGCAATGCCATCCAAGAGCCAAGGTCTGGAACCATGAACCAGGAACCCTAAGTGCCCACTTGGTGCTCTATCCCACTGTGGCTGAGGTGGTATCTAAGGTGCAAGACAAAGTGCTCTTTACTTTTCCTCAACTTTTTCCAAGCATAAAGAGTCTCTTCCCATAACCACCCCAGCTGCGAATATGCTGAATCTCACTTGAAGCCAGCTAGTCTCAGAGTCTCACTGAAGGCCCATGGCATACTAACTGGATATCGCTGCTGATTATTCAGGGCCTAACGGCTTTTTAGTCAGCCAGTGATAGGTCCTACCTGGACCGTGTCCTTCCCTTCAAGGCACTGGGTTCTCTTCTGGCTCAGAGTATGTCTAGAAATGTTGTCCAGGAGAGATGGCCTGGAAATGGGCCCTACCCTGCTGTGGCTGAGCCGGTATCCAAGATGGAAGACAAAGTCCTCTTCACTCTTCCTTCTCCTCTCCTCAAGTAGTCAAAAGGTATCTTTTTTGGAGCCACAAGCTGTTCAGCCTGGGGTTTGGGTAGGGGTGGTATAAGCACTCTCTTAGCCACCTTGGCTGGTATCTCAATAGCTCTCCTGGCCCCCAAGATGCCTAGATCTGAGCTCCATTCAGCACTAGAACTTGCCTACGAGTTGCAGTCCAGGTGGCCTAGACTGCCTTTTAAGCTTATTTAGAGCCCCAGAGCACTTTAGCCCATGGTGGCGAGGCTTGCCAAAGCTCAAGTTCTAACCACTGGGATGGGTGATTCCCCTCTAGCAAAGGCTGGTTTAAATGTTCCCTCCATGGCAGGGCATTAGCAGAGTTCAGCCTGGTTTTGCTTTCTGCCGAGACAGGGCAGCACTGAGTTCAATCCAATGTCTCACAATTCCTGCGCTTTCAAGTGCATGCCACATGACTGCTGTCAGGGGATGGGGGAGGGGTGGCATCAATGATTCAAGACCGTCTTTCCTGCCTTCTTCCAGTGCCTCTTTCAGAGATATGAAGTTAAAAGCAGGTACTGTAAGTACTCACTTGATTTTTGTTTTTTATGAAGGTGCTTTTTCTGTGTGTAGACAAATGTTAAATTAGTGTCCTTGAAGGAGGGACAATTGGTGGAGCCATCTATTTGGCCACCTTGCTCCACCCCTTCCACAATTATGTTTTAAAACAGTTTGGTTAGGCCAGGCACAGTGGCTCGCACCTGCAATCCCAGCACTTTGGGAGGCCAAAGCAGTGGATCACTTGAGACCAGGAGTTCAAAACCAGCCTAGGCAACTTGGCAAAACTCTGTCTCTCCAAAAAATAAAAAAAATTAGCTAAGCATGGTGGCATGCACCTGTAGTCCCAACGACTCAGAGCCTAAGGGAGGAGAATCAACTGAGTCTGGGTGGTTGAGGCTGCAGAGAACCATGATCACAACATCACATTCCAGCCTGGGTGACAGAGCGAGACCCTGTCTTTAAAACAAAAAACAAACAAACAAAAAAACAAAAAACAATGTTTGGTTGTTTCTTATAAAGGTAACTATACCTATATGACCGAGAAATTCCACTCTTTGGTATTTACCCAAGAAATATAATAACATATGCCCACAGAAAGACTTGTATGCAAAGGCTCATAGCCACATAATTATAATAGACCCAAACTAGAGAATACCCAAATGCCCATAAGCTGTTAAACTGATAAAATCTGTGTTATAGTCACACCATAATAAAAAAAGAAAAGCTGCTGATACACACAAAAACATGGATAAAGTTCAGACTTTATGCTGAGCAAAATAAGCCAAACACTAAGGAGAATATTCTACAAGATTCCATGTACATGAAGGTCTAAAATACAGTTATGTGTTGCTTAATGATGGGGATATGTTCTGAGAAATGAGTTGTTAGGTGATTTTGTCTGGGAATTTCAGAGGGTACTTACACACACCTAGATTGTATAGACTACTATATACCTAAGCCATACTGTACAGCCTATTGCTCCTAAGCTACAAACCTATACAGCATATTACTGTACTGAATACTGTAGGCAATTGTAACACCAATTGCAAATATTTGTATATCTAAACGGAAAAGGTAAAGTAAAAATATGACATAAAAGATAAAAAATGGTACACCTGTATAGGGCATTTACCATGAATAGAACTTAAATAGAGCAAGTTGTCTTGGATGTGTCAGAGAGTGGTCAGTAAATGTGAAAGCCTACAACATTATTGTATACTTCTATAGACTTTATGAACACTGTATACTTAGGGTAAACTAAATTCATTTAAAAAATTATTTAACAGTAAATTAACCATAGCTTACTATAACTTTTTTATTTTATAAAATTTTTAAATTATTTGACTTTTTTGTAATAACACTTAGCTTAAAATGTAAACACATTGTATAGCTGTACAAAAATATTTTCATTGTTTATATCCTCATTCTATAAGCTTTTTTCTGTTTTCAAATTTTTAGTTGTTTTTTAACTTTTAAACTTTTTTGTTAAAAACGAAGACACAAACACACATATTAGCCTAGGTCTACACAGGATTATGGTCAGGATAATCAATATTACTGCCTTCCACCTCCACATCTTATCCCACTGGAAGGTCTTCAAGTGCAACAACACATGTGAAGCTTTCACTTCCTATGATAACAATGCCTTCTTATGAAATACCTCCAGAAAGACCTGCCTGAGGCTGTTTTACAATTAACCATTTTTTGTGTATTAGGAGTACACGCCAAAATAACAATTAAAAGTATAGAATAAGTAAATACAAGAAACAGTAACATAGTTGTTTATTATCATTATCAAGTAGTATATACTATACATGATTGTATATGCTATATTTTTATATGACTGGTAGCACAGTCGGTTTGTTTACAACAGTATCACCACAAACATATGAGTAATATGTTATGCTATGATTTTACGATGGCTGTGATGTGACTAGGCAATAGGAATTTTTCAGCTTTGTTATAATCTTATGGAACAACTGTTGTACATGTGGTCTGTCACTGATTGAATCATTGTTATATAGTGCATGACTTATATACAAAACAAATCTATATTTTAAAAAGATAGCAAGAAAAAACTCAGTGGTTGCTTGGGGCAGGAATGGGGGAGGTGCTGGAGATTGCCTACAGAAGGGCACAAAGGAAATGTTTCAACCTTAATTTGGTTGGTAGTTTTATGAGTTACATTTGTCCAACCTCATCAATCTGTACACTTAAAATGTATATTTCCTTGTATATAAAGTATACTTCATTAATGAATGACTTTACAAATTTTATAAAGAGAAAATGGTTTTAAAAGATACCCTGATTGAAGGAAACTCTGGCTCAGTAAAATAAGTGAACAAAATAAGTCACTGTTATTGAAATGGTTTCCAAGAATCAATCTTCTATCCTAAAAACCAAATCCAACCTGCCAACTAGGGAAGTACTTAATGCATAAAGATGGATATGCATTCTTGGCTGTTACACCTACGGATGGTAGCTTTACATTTCCCAGTAAGAGATATTCCCAAATGGGAGACACAGGCAAGCAGACAGCCTCTTTTCCGTTCACATATATTCTCTATTAAAAATAACTCCATGAATTTGATGGCTAGATGGAATGAATCTATCAAAGAAAACATCATAAGGCAAAAAATACCTGAAGTAAAATGAACACCTACTGCAATAAATTAGACCGTTATCTATTCTAATTAGCTTAATCAGATCCCCAATCTAATTGGAACTCACTTTGAATCATACCAGCTTTGAAAATTTGCCCTAGGTCTTGGCCTGGGCACAAGTGCTGTTTGTTGCCTGCCTGATCTGTTGGCTCTGATTGAGAGTGTGGGGCATCAGAGCTTGGCATGAGGCTGGTCACTTTAGGCACTGAAACCTCTTCATCACTCACTCGCTAACTATAATTATTCTCTGATAAAACCGTATCTATTCCTGACTCACAGGCTTTTTCACTTCAGTTTAAACTTCTGGTATTTTTCCTGGACTGAGGATGGAACAGAAACATCTTCGCCATACTCAGGTTCCACGCACTTAAAAAGGAAAAACTAAAACTTAACAAAGATGGAAATATATAGGATGTATTTTTCTATGAGGAAAATATCTCCTTTGAGGAAACTCTCTATAATTACCCCAACTCTCTCTCTCTCTCTCTCATGCACTATTTTTTTAATTGTAAAATATAGATAACACAAAATTTACCATTGTAACCATTTTAAGTGTACAATTCAGCGCCATTAAGTACATTCACAATGTTGTATGACTATCATCACTATCCATTTCCAGAACGTTTTCTTCATCCCCAAATACCTCTTTTAATGAATAATATTACCAATATTTATCTCCTTGCTTAAAAACTTGTAATTTCTGCATAAGCTATTTGCTCCCTACAATTAACTGATTTAAAAGAGAGTTCACCATCAGGCTTCTTTCCCATATTTTTTTTCTTTCTAAAATCTTTAAAATATTTTGAGCATAAAGAACCAACCCATTTTAAGCAGTGGCTCAAAATAGCAGTTTACTCACAAAGAGATTATGGCACAAGGGGTGTGAAATTCTTCCATCTTTCAGGGGATGAAGTTTAAGAACAGATCCTAGAGAGGAGTTGAGTTTCTCCCTACTGAACTCTGCCTTTATTTCCGGAAGTTGCCACCGTGTAATTTGTGGTGAATCATCAAGCTAGAATAGCAGGCATGGCAGTTTGGATTTTCTTAGACATAGACAAACCAAGAAAAAACTGGTACAGTCCACACTATATGCTCACTAATATTTATCTTTAAAGTTATTTTAAGTATAATAAATTCGTTAAAGTTAGTAAATAATTAGGTTAGCCATGCAATTCCACATAGAACAAGTGGGAAACAACAGATATCTGTGAAGGTTTTCTAATTTGTGCTTTATGTATCCTATTTCTCTCAACAGGCTGTCCAATCATTTTAAAAAGAACTCTGGTTTTATCTATCCCAGATTAATCACAGTTTTAAAACAATTACATTTCATGGTTTAAAATGTTCCATTGACACTTTCTTGCTCTTTACTAAAAGTGAGTAGCAGTGAAGTCACAAACATATACTCTCTGCTTTTTTGTTAGATAAAATATTTAATTTCTGCCTAGGTTTTAACTTGAAGTTCTGCTTTGCTTGCCCACTTACTCTTTCCTTCACTATGAGTTTCCAAGCTGCCTTTTAAACTAAAGGTATGTCTGTCCTTAATGGTTTTAAAAATTCTCTCAGAATTGCTTTCTTTTGGTGAATGAAAAATCTTTATTTGACATTTTAAAGCTTGATTACTTAAAAGAGCCACATTGCACCATTTTGTAACAAAGACTACCTTGGCTTGAATTAAATTACATGGGAAGATATCTGCACCTAATGAATATTGGATTTATTTTAACTCACCTGATTCTTAAAAAATATAAGATAAAAAATAATACAAATATAAATTAAATAAACATATAAGAGGTTTCTCCTCCTGAACCCATGAATCAGAGTATTCCCTTAAATTAACCCATCCTATCATTCCTTCACAGTTTAGCAGTTCCCTTATAAAGCTTCTTCTGACTAATCCAGATTGCAGAGCTCTCTTCTTTCTCTGAATACCTACAGCAGTTCCATAAGCTCTTTATACCATCTTCACACTTCTGCCAAAGACAGCTGATTATATTATTCCCCTACTCAAAAGCCTTCAGTAACTCTCCTCTGCTTCAAGAATAATTCCAGAATCTTTTAACAAAGCAATGAAAGACCCTTATATAATATGCCCCAATCTTCTTCTCTGCCCTCAAAACCCACCCTGGACTACTATAAGAACTGTCCTCTAGTGATACAACACAGCTGAGAGTCCTTAAATATGCCATACAATTGATTTCATACCTCTGTGTATTGGCCCATGTTTCTTCTAACTGGAATGCCTTATTTCCTTTTTTTTTTTTTTTTTTTTTTTGTCTGCTGAATGCCCATGCATCTTTTAATAGCTGGTCAAGAGTCACTTTCTTTGTGAAAAACTATCTGACACTCATAAGCAAAACTAACATACTATAAAGTTATCATAATTAAAAGAACATGGTGCTGGCTTAGAAATAGACAAATATATCAATGAAACATAACAGAGTTCCAAAACAGACACATATATACATTAGAATTTAATGTATTGGAAAGCAGAAATTTCAATTAAAGAATGCTGATACAATTGACCATTTGTTATGAAATAAATGAAAAAAAGCAAAAACAATCCATACCACGTACCACTAAAAAAAGCCAAACTGATTCTTAAAAATGAATCATAAAATATTATTGCATAAAAATAGAACTGATTAAACTATCTGTATGGCTTTTTAGTAGGGGACAAAGCTTTTTTTAAAACAAGTGAACAAAATACTTCAATAAAAATATTGATCACTTTTTTAAATTGACAAATAATTGTACATTTATGGAGTACAGAGTGATATTTTGGTACACACAATGTGCAATGATCAAATCAGGATAATTAGCATATCCATCACCTCAAACTTTTATCATTTTTTGTGCTAGAAACATTCAAATTCCTCTTTTCTAGCTATTTCAAAATATGGAGTAAATACACAGCTATTTCAAAAATATGAAACATTAGAACTTTATTTCTCCTATATAGTTGTAGGTTTGTATGCTTTAACCAACCTCTCCCTATTCAGCTCTCCCTTATACCCTTCCAAGCCTCTAGTAACTACTATTCTACTCTCTACTTGTAGGAAATCAATTATTTTAACTTCCACATATGAGTGAGAACATACTGTATTTATATTTCTGTGCCTGGCTTATTTCACTTAATATATTTATCTCCAGTTACATCCATGTAGCCGCAAATGACAAGATATAATTCTTTTTATGGCAGAATAGATTCTTTTCTGTATATATGTGATATTATCTATTCATATGTTGTTGGACACTTAACGTTGATGCAATATCTTGGTTATTGTGAATTGTGCTGCAATAAACATGGGGGTGTAAATATCTCTTTGATACATTGATTTCCTTTCCTTTGGATATATATCCTGTAGGGGAATTGATGAATTATATAGTGGTTCTATTTTTAATTTTTTTGAGGAACCTCCATACTGTTCTCCATAATGGCTTTACTAATTAGATTCCCACCCTCAGTGTATAGTGTTCCTTTTTCTCCACATCCTCACAAGCATTTATTCTTTTACTCTTTTTGATAATAGCCATTCCAACTAGAGTGAGATGATATCTTATTGTGGTTTTGCTTTGCATTCCCTTGATGATCAGTGATGTTGAGCACTTTTTCATATACTGGCTGGCCATTTGTGTGTCTTCTTTTGAGAAATGTCTATTCAGATCATTAGCCCATTTTTAATGGAATTATTGGTTTCTGTGCTAAGTTTTGAGTTCTTTGTATATTCTGCATATTAATTACTTGTCAGGTTAATGGTGTGCAAATATTTCTCCCCATTTTGCAAGTTGTCTCTTCATTCTATTAATTGTTTCATTTGCTGTGCAGCTTTTTAATTTGGTATAATCTCATTTACCTAATTTTGCTTTTGTTCTCAGACCAATGTCCTGAGGTATTTCCTCTATGCATTTTTCTAGTCGTTTTATGGTTTGAAGTTTGATGTTTGTCTTTAATCTATTTTGAGATTATTTTTGTATTTGGTGAAAGATAGAGGTTGAGTTTCATCTTTCTGCATATGAATATACAGTTTTTCCATCACCATTTATTGAAGAGACTGTCTTTCCCCAATGTATGTTCTTGGCACCTCTATTGAAAATCATTTGGCTGTAAATACATGGATTTGCTTCTAAGTTCTCCATTCTGTTCTATTTGTCTATGTGTCTGTTTTTATGCTGGCACCATGCTGTTTTGGTTACTATAGCTTTGTAGCATAATTTGAATTCAGGTAGTGCACTGCCTCCAACTTTGTTCTTTTTGTTCAAGACTGCTTTGGCTATTTGGGGTATCTTTTCTGGTTCCAAACAAATGTTACAATTTTAAAAAATATTTCTGTGAAGAACTTCATTGGTATTTTGATAGGGATTGTATTGAATCTATAGATTATTTTGGGTAGTACATTATTTTAACAGTATTGATTCTTCTAATTCCATGAGTATAAGATGACTTTTCATTTTTTGTGTATTCTTCGATTTCATTCATCAGTGTTTTGAAGGTTTTATTGCAGAGAACTTTCACCTCCTTTGTTAAATTTATTCCCAGGTGTTTTATTTTTTAGCTCTTGTAAATGGAATTGCTTTCTTAATTTCTTTTCCTGCTAGTTCATTATTGGTGTATAGAAATGATATTGATTTTTGTAAGTTGATATTGTATCCTGCAATTTTACTGAATTTGTCTATCAATTCTAAAAGTTTTTTTGGTGGAGTCCTTAGGTATTTATATATGTATAAGATCATGTCAACTGCAAACTGGTACAATTTGATTTTGCTCCTTTCCTATTTGGATGCCCTTTCTTTCTTTCTCTTGCCTAATTGCTCTGGGTAGGACTTCCAAAAATATACTGAATAAGAGTGTTGAAAGTGGATATCCTTGTCTCATTTATGATGTTAGGGGTAGGTTTGTCATATATGGCCTTTATTGTATTGAGGTGCATTCTTTCTATGCATACTTTGTAGGGAGTGTTTTTTTTTTATCATGAAGACATGTCAAATTTTATCAAATGCTTTTTCTGCACCTACTGAGGTGATCATATGGTTTTTGTTCTTCATTCTGTCAAAGGAACATATAACATTTATTGAATTGTTATGCTGAACCATCTTTGTGACCATGTCTTCTTTATAGGCTTTTTGATGTGCTATTGGATTTGGTTTGCTTGTATTTGGGGATTTTTGCTTGTATGCTCATCTGTAGTATTGGCTTGTGGTTTTCTTTGTGTGTACGTGCATGCGTCCTTGTCTGGTTTTGGTTTCAGAGTAATGCTGGCTTCATAAAATGAGTTTGGAATAATTCCCTTAAATGCTTTGGAATAGTTTGAGAAGAATAGATATTCCTCTATGAAAGTTTGGTAAAATTCAGCAGTAAAGCCATCTGGTTCTGGGCTTTTCTTTTTTTTTGGCATACTTCTTTTTAATCACTGACTTGATCTTTTTGCTCTTTATTGTTCTGTTCAGGTTTCCTATTTCTTCCTGGTTCAATCTTAGTATGTTGTATGTGTCCAGGAATTAATCCATGTCCTCTAGGTTTGTCAACTTGTTGACATATTGCTGTTGATAATTGTTGCTAATAATATTTTGCATTTGTGTGGTATAAGTTTTAATGCCTTATTTTTCATTTTTTATTTATTTGTGTCTTCTCTCTTTTTTTCTTAGTCTAGCTAATGGTTTGTTGATTTTGTTCATGTTTTGAAAGAAAAACTTTTCAGGTTGTTAATATTTTGTATTGTTTTTTACGTCTCTATTTTGTTTATTTCTGTTCTGATATTATTTATTTTCTTCTACTAATTTTGAATTGTGTTTGTTATTGCTTGTCTGGTTCCTTGAGGTGCATTGTAGGGTTGTTTATTTGAAATCTTTCTACTTTTTTTTCATGTAGGTGTTTATTCTTATGAACTTCCCTCTTAGTAGTTTTCACTGTATCCCATAGGTTTTAATATGCTGTGTTTCTATTTATATTTGTTTCAATGCATTTTTACTTCCTTCTAAATATTTTCATTGACTCAATGTTGTTAAGTAGAATACTGTTTAATTTCTATTTGTTTATACAATTTCCAAAGTTTTTCTTGTTAGTTATTTCTAACTTTATTCCATTGTGGCCTGAAAAGAAACTTGTGATTTCAATTTTAAAAAATTTGTATTGTGGTCTAACATATGGTCTATACTAGATAATATTACATGTTCTGATAAGAAGAATATGTATTCTGTATCTGTTAATGTTCTGTAAATGTCTGTTAGATCCATTTGGTCTATATTGTAATTTAAGACTGATGTCTCTTTGTTGATTTTCTATCTAGATCTGTCCAATGCTCAGAATGGGTTGTTGAAGTCCTCAACTATTATTATATTGGGTTCTGCCTCTCTCTTTATATCTAATAATATTTGCTTTTGATATCTGGGTGCTCTGGTGTTGAGGGCATACATACTTATAATTGTGATACATTCTTGCTGAATTGATCCTTTTTTCATTATGTAATGACCTTGCATGGTTGTTTTTACAGTTTTTGACTTAAAGTCTATTTTATCTTATGTAAATATAGCTACTCCTGCTCATTTTTGGTTTCCATTTTTGTAAAATATCATGTTACATCCCTTCACTTTCAGTGTATGTGTGCCTTTACTGGTTAAGTGAATTTCTTATAGGTGTCATATGACTGGGTCTTGTCTTTTTTTTTTTTTTTTTTGGATCCATTCAGTCAGTCTACATCTTTTAATTGGGGATTTAATATATTTACACTCAGTGTTATTATTAATAAGTGATGATTTACTCTTGCCATTTTGCTATTTTTTTCTGGTTGTTTTGCATTTCTTTCATTCCTTTCTTACTCTCTTATTTATCTTTGTGGATTGGTGGTTTTCTTTAGTGATAATTTTTTATTCCTTTTTTCTTTCTTATATGTGTATCTGCTCTATCAGTGAGTTGTATATGTTCACATGCTTTCATAATGGTAGTTCTCATCATTTTGCTTCCAGATGTAGGGGTCTTTAAAGCATTTCTTGTAGGCCTAGTATAGTGGTGATGAATTCCCTCATTTTTTGCTTGTCTGAGAAATACTTTATTTCTTAATTTTTGCAGGATAGCTTTGCTGGGTATAGTGCTACTGGCTAACAGGTTTTTTTTTTTTCTTTTGGTACTTTAAATATATCACCCCTTTCTCTTCTGGCCTCTAAGTTTTCTGCTAAGAAATTTCTAGTTAGTCTGATGGGAATTTCCTTATATATGACTTGACACTTTTCTCTTGCTCTTTTTATATTTCTCTCTTTGTCTCTGATTTTTGACATTTGAGTATAAAGTGCTTAGAAGACCTGTTTTGGTTGAATCTATTTGGGAATTTTTGAGCCCCCTTGATCTGAATATTCACATCTTGCCTTAGACTTATCATGTATGAAACTATCATTTCATTGAATAGGTTTTCTATGCCTTTTCCCATGTCTTCATCTTCTGGACTTTTCATAATGCAAAAATTTGTGCACTTAATGGTGTCCTATCTGTCCAGGAGGCTTTCTTAATTCTTTCTTATTCTTTTTTTTTCTTACTGGTTTATTTTAAAAGACCTAATTTTAAATTCAGAAATTCTTTCTACAGGGTGCCATGTGAGCTAGTGCTTGGTCACTGGGGGACATGCACAGAGTGCAGTGTCTCTGCTGCTGTAGGGGGTGGGGTTGCCAGTGGTGGTAGGTGCAGTGTCTCTGCTGCTGTAGGGGGTGGGGTTGCCAGTGGTGGTAGGTCAGAAGGATCAATTATTGGTCCTTGGGGAGTTTGTGCAGTATGCAGAAACTTTACCACTGGAGGTGCTAGGGTCAGTAGCAGTAGTGGACATTGGATGAGCCAGTCATTGGTCACTAGGGAGCTCATGTGGCACACAGCAGCTCTGCGGCTGGAGGAGGGGGAGTGGTGATGGAAGCAGGCACCTGGCAGGCAAGCCCTCAGCTTCTAGGGAGTGTACACATGGGCTCCCTTGGTACTGTGGGCAGCCTCCCTGCTATGCTGGATTACGTTCTACTTGGGGTGTAGGATGCTATGTGGTCTTGTGTGCCAGAATTATGGCTGTACTGCTGGGTCCAAGTGGTGTTGTGGTGTTGCAGCCTTCTGTGTGGGCTCAGTGTGATAATTGAGGGGTCACAGGATGTGGTGATGCATGGGCTATTAAAGTACAGGGAAGAATGTGGTCTGGTAGTGGCTCCTCTCTCAAAATGGTGCCATGCCATAGTAGCCTAGCTCCCAAGGGGCTGAGAGGGGACTTAATGTGAAGTCCTTCCCTGAAGCAATGTAGCTACATGGACTTAAGGCAGCTGCCTATACTTACCTCACAGCTTGGAGGATTGTGGAGTTCCCCTTTAGCTAGGATTGCAGGCATCCACAGCGGCAATAGGTGCTGCTGAGAGCCTCTTGCTTACTTTTTCCCTACAATAGGGAGGGGAGTCTATCATTGGCTCCAAGTGAATCCTGGCTGGGTGCTTCATTTCTGTCTGTATGCTGCCATCTCAAGCTTTTGTGTCTCAGAGAGTCTGTCATTTTCTTGCTGAATTCCAGTGTACTCTCACAGACATTCTACTCAATTTGCCGTTATCTACTTGTTTTGGTCCTTCTTTGTGAAGGAGGTGAGCATTGGGCACTTCTGGACAAATATATTGATGATGTATTCAGATCGTTAAATTTAACTTCCTCAAAATTTTAAACCCCTCTATGACAAGATACTCTAAACAAAAAGCAGTAGACAAGGTATAGTAAGTTAAATTATTTGCAATATACCAGATAACATATTAGTATCCATAATACATAAATAACTCCTGGAATTCAATTAAAAAAAAACAAAATTACCTAATGTACATATGGACAAAATATATGAAAATGCACTTCATAGAACAGGATATACAAATGCCCCATAAATATATTAAAAAGATGCCCATTCTCAAGTAAGAAAATGCGAAAAGAACAGCAATGAAATAACATTTTAAACCATCAGATTTCATTCAGATTGGCAAATAATGAATTAGTTTGATGATATCATATGTTAATGAGAGTGGTAAAACATGTACTGTCTTACCCTTCTAGTGGAACCATCAATTGGAATGGTCATTAAGGCAATTAAACACTAAAAATTTAAATGAAATCAGTGTTCATATCCTATAAAATCCAGCAATTCTACTTCTTAGTAGCTAAATTAGAAAATGGCTAAAACTATGTGTAGATATACCTATATAAATATTATTCATTATCAATTAAATTAATTAAATATTATTCTATTATCAAATATTATTAATCAAATTAACTAAATTATAATTTCTTTATAAAATATTTATAAAATTATTTATAAGAAGTTTATTGGTGTTTTTATAAATTTATTTATAAAAATGATTAATTATAATTATTTCATTAAATATTATTCATTATTAATTAAATTAATTATTAAATACGCATTATTAATTGATAGTTAAGATTAATAAATAATGAATTCGTTTGATATAATATGTCAATGGTGGTGTGGTAAAACAAGTACTGTCATGCCCTTCTAGTGGGACCATCAATTGGAATGGCCACTAAGGCAGTTAAACATTAACAATTTAAATGAAATCAGGGTTCATATCCTATAAAATTCAGCAATTCTACTTCTCAGTAGCTAAATTAGAAAAAAAACTACGTGCAGGTATAAAAATGTTCACTGAAGCACTGTGTATAATATTGATAAACTGTAAACAACTCAATAAATATCAACGGGGGGACTAAATGAACAAACTGCAGTATATCCATATTATGAAACTCTATGCAATAATTTACAATGATGAGGCATTGATAAGGCATAGTGTTGAATGAAACAAAAGCCAACTTGTAGATATGTTTGTATATCAAGATACCAGTTTCATAAAAAAAGAAAAAAATTACTATCATATGTATTCTATACATACATACCTATGCATACAAATGCTTAGAAAAATTCTAGTTTTAAAGGGGTGCTAACCTTACCAATAATATACCTATATACTATGTATGTAATTAAGAATTAAAAACAAAGAGCAATAAATAGATTAGGTTTCTTTGTATTTGAACATTATTCACTATGGATTTTTTTTTACCAAGACTAAAGGGCCATTTCCTCAATGTCACAGTTTATAACTGCATATTCAAGGCAAGGACTACGCCAAAGTTACTTCACTTATTACCTTGTTTAACTTCCTTAACATTCAGGGCCAGGATTAGAGAGGGCCAAGGGAAGCCAAGTCATCCACATGCAGAATTTGATCTTGTCTTTATTTTAAAAATTGATGTTTTCTGCTTTGTGGAGTTCTGCATTAAATTTGATTTTTTTAAAAAAAAGATTGAAATATAATATTATTTGTCTTGATTACTAAGTTCTTTGGTGCCTCCTATATTGTGCACCCAAGGTTAATGTTCCACACACTTCACAGTGCAAGCTTTGTGTAACACTTTGAGTCTGGTATATTACACTCAATTCACAGGTGAGGAAGTTAGTCTAAGGCCACACAGCTAGAAAACTAGTAAATAATAGAGCCAGGTTTCAAACTCAGGTCTATTAGACTCAAAACCCATATTTACCATGTCTTTGAGTTTCTGTGCAATTTAATTTTGTTTTGTTTCATGAAATCAATGGAGCTGTGCTTACTCCCAATGATAATATGCTTCATATATCTTCTATGTAGCTGTGCTTCACACCCTATTAGGCAATTCAGTCTGTCTTGCCACAAAATTTGTGGAAGTGCTTTGTACTTTGCATTGCTCACTATCTGCCAGTGAAATATGGAAAAAATCTAATTAGAAATAATATATGAATTATGTAGGACATAAGTGGCTTGACCCATACTCTTCAAGGTAAGAATCATAAACCTGTGTAGACTTGAATGTAGACTTATTGGTTTCACCTCATTTTGACAAAGTGGTACTTAAAAGGTAAATCAATGATTGCTTATTGTGAATTTTCATGCCTACTCTGGGCAACAATCAATGAACATGTATTTACTGAACACTCACTTAGTTCTCTTCTCAGTGGTTCTTAACAAAGAGCAGTAGATCCCCCACAGGGGAATTTGGAAATGTGTGTGGATGCTTTGGTTGTCCATAATAAGTTCAAAGGGATTATTTGACACAATTTCAAAGAAGAGAGAAAATATATCTCTGATGATGATTAGGTGAGGAGATGTGGGGAATCAGGAACGATTTTGTGGAGGAGGTTACATTGCAGGTAGGTCTTTTGCATGTTTGGGTATGGGGAGAAAGGCATTTCAGGCAGAGAGAAGAACTTGAGAAAATAACAAAAACAACTCATATGCACTGACTATTCACTATGTTCCAGACACTGCTATAAGTGTTTTAAAGTTTTGTTACTATTATTTTACTATGTAAAGTTAAGGTGTATAAAATGATGTTTTCATAGATATATACACAGTGAAATGCTTGGTACAGGTTAACAATTTAGCATATCCATCACCTCACATAGTTTCCTTTTTTCAATAAGAGCACCTAAAATCTACCCCTTAGAAAGTTTCCAGTATACAATATATTATTAATTATAGTCCTCATGCTATACTTTAGATCTCTAGATTTATTCATCCTACTAGCTGCTATTTTGCAACCTTTGACCTACATCTTCTCATTTCCCCACTTCCATCTAGTGACCACTGCCCTCTTCTGTTTCTATGTGTTTGACTTTTTTGTGTGTGTGTGTGTTTTCACTTATAAGATTTATCATGCAGCATTTTTCTTTCTGTGGCTTATTTTGCTTAATATAATGTCCTCTAGCTGCATCTAGCTTGTAAATGGCAGGATTTTGTTCTTCTTCTTTTTAAAGTTAAATGCTATTATGATCTCCGTATCTATATATTTATCTTTATTCAGCCATTTGCCAATGGACATTTAGTTTGTTTTTATATCTTGGCTATTATAAATAATGTTTCAATGAACATGGGGGTACATATATGTTTATGAGGTGCTGATTTCATTTCCTCAGGTGTATACCCAGAAGAGGAATTGTTGGGTCATATGGTAGTTCTATTTTTAATTTTTTTGAAAAAAAATGTCCATACTGTTCGCTGATTGCTATACCAATTTACATTTCTGCCAACAGTGTATGAAGGATTCCTTTTCTCCACACCCTCACCAACACTTGATGTCTTGCCTTTTTGGCATTAGCCATCTGATATGGTTTGGATCTGTGTCCTCACCCAAATCACATCTTCAACTGTAATCCCCAGTGTTGGAGGTGGGGTCTGGTGGGAGGTGATTGAATCATAGGGGTGGATTTCTCATATATGGTTTAGCATCATCCCTCTTGGTACTATCCTCATGACGTCTGGTCATTTAAAAAAGTAAGTTCTCATGAGATCTGGTCACTTCAAAGTGTGTAGCACCTCCCCCCTCCTCGCTCTCTGGCTCTTGCTTTCACTATGTGACATGCCTACTCCCCCTTTACCTTTTGCCATGATTGTAAGTTTCCTGAGGCTTCCCCAAGCAGCCAAGCAGATGCCACCATCATTCTTCCTGTACAGTCTGAAGAACTGTGAGCCAATTAAATCTTTTCTCTTTATAATTACCTAGTCTCAGGTATTTCTTTACAGCAATGCAAGAAAGGACTAAAACTCCATCCTAACAGGTGTGAGGTGATACTTCATTGTGATTTTGATTTGCATTTCCTGATGATTTGTGATTTTGAGCATTTTCTTCACATATGTGTTTGCCATTTTTATGTCTTCTTTGTAGAAATGTCTATTCAGGTACACTGCCCATTTTTATTCTGATTATTTGTGTTTTTGCCATTGTGTTAGTTACTAATATATTTTTGATATCAACCTCTTATCAGATATATAATTCACAAATCTGTGCTCTTAATCCATAGGCTACTTTTGCATTTTGTTGATTTGTCCCTTTTTTGTGCAGAAGCTTTTTAGTTTGATGTAGTTCCACTTGCTTACTTTTGCTTTTATTGCCTGTGCTTTTGGTGTCCTATCCAAAAAATCATTGCCAAGATCAATGTCAAAGGGCTTTTCTCTTATGTTTTCTTCCAGGAATTTTATAATCTCAGGACTTACTTTTAGGTCTTTAATGCATTTTGAGTTTATTTTTGTGTATGGTGTAAGATAAGGGTCCAGTTCATTAATACCTCCCTTCAACAATGGGTGGATCATCCAGACAGAATATCCATTCTCTGGACTTGAACATTCAACTTGAGCTACATTAGTTATGTAGTTATGCCAAATGAACCTAACAGGCATATACATAACATTCCATCCAGCAGCAGTAGAATGAACATTCTTCTCAAGCACACGTGGAGCATTCTCCAGAACAGATCACATTTTAGGCCACAAAACATGTCTTAACTAATTTAAGAAGACTGAAATAGTATCAAGTATCTTTTCTGACCACTGTGGTATGAAACTAGAAATCAATAACAAGAGGAAAACTGGAAAATTCACAATTACATGTAAATTAAACAAAATGCTTCTGAACAACCAATGGTCAAAAAAGAAATCAAAAGGGAAATTAAAAAATATCTTGAGACAAACAAAAATCTTGAGACAAGACAAAAAAAAAATAATGTACCAACATGTTTGGGATACAGCAGACCCAGTTTTAAGAAAGCATTTTATAGTGATGCATACCTACATTAAAAAAACAAATATTTCAAATAAAAAAACAAATATTACCCCTCAAGGAACTAGAAAAAGAATAGCAAAAGTAAAAGAACCAGCTACACCCAAAGTTAGCAGAAGGAAGGCAATATTAAAAATCAGAGAAGAAATAAACCAACGAAAAATACAAAAACAATACAAAAAAATCAAGAAAACCGGGTTTTTAAAAATATAAAATCAACAGGCCCTTAGCTAGACTAACTAAAAAAAGAGAAGACTCAAATAAATAAAGAGATGAAAGTGGAGATATTAAAATGGTTGCGTATGAAAAGAAAAAGGATCGGAAAGACTATCATAAACAAATTGAGTGAGCTAGAGGAAATGGATAAATTCCTAGAAACATACAACCTACCAAAATTGCATCAAGAAGAAATAGAAATCCTTAACAGACCAATAATATATAAGGAGATTGAAGTAGTAATTAAAAATATCCCAACAAAGAAAATCCCAGGACTAAGATGGCTTTATGGCTGAATTTTATCAAGCATTCAAAGAATTAATACCAATTCTCCCTAAACTCTTTGAGAAGATACAACTAGAGGGAACACTTCCAAACTCATTTTATAAGGACAGCATCACCCTCTTAGCAAAGCTAGAAAAAGACACTGCAAGAAAAACAAACAAACAAACAAACAACAACAACAAAAAACACTACAGGCCAATACCTCCGATGAAAATAGACGTAAAAATCCTCAATAAAATATTTTATGGGTTTTAACTCACTTATTTTTCAAAGCAACTCTATGACATTATGTTAAGGCCATGGAAAACCCTGGTTGTCAGGGCAAAAATTTGGGAAGGGCTGCTGACTTTATTCCTATATTGGGCAGCCTCAATAATATGATCATTAGTATATTAAAGTTTCAGAGAAATTCCAGTGGTAAAATTCTTATTTAATATTGTTTAACCCAGACTCTTACAAACTTGTTTGGTGGAAGAAATATTTTTTATTAATAAACTTCCGTCTACATTAGTGTTTCAACTAAATACATCCTACAAAACTTTGAAGATAACGGGAAATTAAAATAGTTGTAGGGGAAATGGAAAGGAAGATAAAATCTGGGATATAATTTGAAGTTTTTAGTGATCAAAAAAGTCCTTTCTTCTACAAGGTAATCAAAAACTCTGTGCTATTGTTATGGTGTTAAAATGGTAAAGAAGTAACATGATATGAAGAAGAATTATTCACCTAATTTTACCCAATTAATTATCAATCTCAGAATGAGTGTGTTACATGGGTATATTGTGTGATGCTAAGGTTTGGGGTGTAAATGATCCTGTCACGCAGGTAGTGAGCATAGTACCCTTTAGGTAGTGTTTCAGCCCATACTCCCCACCTTCTCTCTCCCCTCTTGTATTCTGCTGTGTCTACTGTTCCCATTTTTGCATCCATGTGTACCCAATGCTTAGTTCCCATTTATAAGTGAAAATGTGTGATACCTGATTTTCTGCTCCAGTGTTAATTCACTTAGGATAATGGCCTTCAGCTGCATCCATGTTGCTGCAAAGAACATGATTTCATGGATTTCCTTTATCCAATTCACTGTCAATGGACACTTACCCTGATTCCATGTCTTTGCTATTGTGAATAGTTAAGCATAAATTTTTTTAACTTGAAAATCATTCTATATTTCATTTATAGGAATAAACTACAAGGAATAGTTCACACCATTAAAAAAATAAGAATAATAATACTTGTCCTACCAGATGCTAAAATTAACTATTAAGGTAAAACAAAGAGAAGAGTGTGGTATTAGTATGAGAAGTATCAATAGCTGAGACAGATAACCCAGAAACCTACCAAAACATATTTAACAACTGGATTATTTTATAGGTTACATGATAAAATACTAAGACACAGTCATGCCAATTATTCTGCTAATGGTTATGGAGTTATGCCATTTAGATATACATAAATCAAAAAGTTAGATTCTAAACCAAACCTATGCTTTATAACAAAATAAATTCCAGATGGCTTGGAAATGCTAAATGAAGGTAGGAAATCACAGAAATCTAGAAAAGATAAAGGTGAATATTATCAAATTATGATAAAAAGCAAATGTTCTGAGCATAGAAAATGGGGAAACAACAAAGAGGTAAATATATTTTATGCTCTCTTTAGAACTATCAATAGTAAAAATCTCACTGTGCAATCAAAAAACCTAAATTTTTCTCAGGCAGAGATTTTATTAAAATATTGATCATATGCCAGACCATAAAGCAAGATGTAACAAATTTTAAAGAGTAGGTATCATACTGACAATATTCTCTGTCCATAGTACAATTAAGGTAGATGTTAGTAATACAAATAAAATAAATACAAATATAACAGGCTGCTGCTTGTATGTGCACACAAGCACAGCCACTGCCCCAAGAAAGTACTTTGGCTAGACCCCTCATCAGAGGATTGTTGCCAGGAGACTGGGAACACCTCAGTCCTGCCAGTGCAGCAGGTTCCTAACCATAAGGGGCCAGAGAACAAAGCTGGGGACCCAATACCAGAACCCCAAAGATAGACCCCATAGCCCAGGAGTGATGAGTTGAGCCTTGGACCCCTGAAATTTTCCAGAAATGAAGCCAGTCAAATGAACCCACCTTATATCAAACCCACAATGGTATCAAAGAATATAAAAGCGAAAAAAAAATCCATCCAAAGGACAGCAACTTCAAAGATTAAAGGAATATCAGCCCAGGCAGATGAGACAAAACCATTATAAGAACTCTGGCAACTCAGAAAGCCAGAATGTCTTCTTTGTTTCCAACTTCCTCAGCAATGCTTCATAACCAGGCTGAAATGGCTGGAAAGACAGACATGGAATTCAGGATCTGGATAGGAATGAAAATTATCAAAATTCTGGAGAAAGTCAACATCCAATTCAAGCAATCTAAGGAATGAATCCAATAAAATGATACTAGTGGAAAGACAAAATAGCCATTTTAAAAAAGAACCAAACTAATTTGATAGAAAAACTCACTACAATAATTTCATAATACAGTCACAAATATTAACAGCAGAAGAGACCAAGATGAGGAAAGAATCTCAGAGCTCAAAGACTGGTTCTTCGAATCAACTCGGTCAGAAAAAAATAAAGAGAAAAGAACAAAAAAAGAACGAACAAGACTTCCAATAAACATCAGATTATATAAAGAGGCCAAATCTACGAATTGTTGGCATCCCTGAAAGAGAAGGAGACAACGCAAGTAACCTAGAAAATATATTTGAGGAAATCATCCAATAAAATTTCCCCAACCTCATTAGAGAGGCCAAGATTTAAATTCAAGAAATGCAGAGAATCCTTGTGAGATACTATACAAGAGGACCATCCCCAGGACAAATAGTCATCAGATTCTCCAAGGTCAACATGAAAGAAAAATGTTAAAGGCAGCTAGAGAGATGGGGCAATTCACTTACAAAGGGAACCCCATCAGGCTAACAGTAGAACTTTCAGCACAAACCCTAGAAGCCAGAAGAGATTGAGGTTCTATATTCAACATTCTTAAAGAAAAGACATGCCAAACAAGAATTCCACATCCAGCCAAACTAAACTTCATAAATGAAGAAGAAATAAGATCCTTTTCAGGCAAGCAAATGGTAAGGAAATTTGTTACCACCAGACCTGCCTTACAAGAGATCTTTAAGGGAGTGCTAGATATGGAAAGGATAGATCATTACCAGCCACCATAAAAACACTTTTAAGTACATAGACCATCGACACAGTATTAAGCAACTACACAATCAAGTCTGCATAATAAACAGCTAACAACATGATGACAGGACCAAAACCACACATATCAATATTAACCTTGAACAAGAATGAGATAAATGCCCCACAACAAAAGGCACAGAGTGGCAAGTCGGATAAAAAAGCAAGACCTAGCTTATGCTATCTTCAAGACATGTATCTCACAGGCAATGACACCCATAGACTCAAAGTAAAAGGATGGAGAGAAATCTACAAAGTAAATGGACAACAAAACAACAACAACAAAAAATTGACGGTTGCTATTGTAACTTCACACAAAACAGACCTTAAACCAAAAATGATCAAAAAAATTAAAGAAAGGCATTACATAATGGTAAAGGATTCAATTCAACAAGAAGACATAAAGATCCTAAATTTGTTTCCATCCAACACAGGAGCACCCAGACTGATAAAAGAAGTTCTTAGAGACCAATTAAAAGACTTAAATAACCACACAATAACAGTGGGAGACTTCAACACCCCACTGACAGTATTATATAGATCATCAAGGCAGAAAACTAAAAAAGATATTTGGTACCTGAACTCGACCCTTGACTAAAGAGACATAACAGACATCTACAGAACTCTCCACCCAAAACAACAAAATATTCACTCTTCTCATCTGCACATGGCACACACTCTAAAATCAACCACACAAATGGCCATAAAAAATTCTCAGCAAATTTTAAAAAATGATATCATACCACCTACAATCTCAGACCACAGTGCAGTAAAAATAGAAATCAGTACAAAGAAGATTGCTCAAAATCATACAATTTACATGAAAATTAAACAACCTTCTCCTGAATGACTTTTGAGTTAACAATGAAATTAAGGCAGAAATCAAGAAATTATTTGAAACTAATGAAAATAAATTTACAACATACCAGAATCTCTGGGACACAGCTAAAGCAGCGTTAAGAGGAAAGTTTATAGCACTAAACACCCACATAAAAAGTTAGAAAGATCTTAAGCTAACGACCAGTATCACACCAGCAGGAAATAGAAAAACAAGAGGAAACCAACCCCACAGCTAGCAGAAGATAAAAAACAACCATAATGAGACCTGAACTTAATGACATTAAGAGGTCAATAGCCACACAAAAAAATCGAAGACACCAGAAGTAGGCTCTTCGAAAAAGTAAATAAGATTGATAGATCCCAAGCTAGACTAATGAAGAAAAAAAGAACATCCAAATAAACATAATCAGAAATGACAAAGGAAACATTACCACCAACCCCACAGAAATTAAAAAAAAAAAAACCTTGGAGACTATCACAAACACCTCTATGCACATAAAGTGGAAAATCTACAGGAAATGGATAAATTCCTGGAAACTTGAAGTCTCTCAAGATTGAACCAGGAAGAAATTGAAACCCTGAAAAGACCAGTAACAAGTTTCAAAATTGAATCGTAATAAAAAGCCTAACAACGAGAGAAAGTCCTGGACCAGAGGAATTCACAGCCAAATTCTACCAGATGTGTAAAGAAGACCTAGTACAATTCCTACAGAAACTACTCCAAAAAATTCATGATCAGGGACTCCTCCTAACTCATTCTATGAGGCCAATCTCATTCTGACACCAAAATCTAGCAGAGATACACACACACACACACACACACACAAACACACACACACACACAAATTCAGGCCAATCTGTTTCCTTGAGAAAAACAGATGCAAACATTTTCAACAAGGAAACTGAATCCAGTATAGCACATGAAAAATCTAATCCACCACAATCAAGTAGGCTTTATACCTGGGATGCAAGATTGGGTCAGCCTGCACAATCAATAAAGGTGATTCATCACATAAAAATAACTAAAATAAGAAACCACATGGTCATCTCAATAGATGCAGAAAAAGCTTTTGAAAAAATGAATATTGCTTCATCTTAAAAACTAGGCATTGAATGAATAAACCTCCAAATAATAAATGTAATCTATGACAAATTCATAGCCAACATCATATTGAATGGGCAAAAGCTAGAATCATTCCCCTTGAGAACTGGAACAAGACAAGGATGCCCTCTCTAAGCACTCATATTCAATATAGTACTGGAAATCCTATTTAGAGCAATCAGACAAAAAAAATGCATCCAAATAGGAAAAGAGGAAATCAAACTATCTCTGTTTGCAGATAATATGATTTTATACTTAGAAAACCACATGGTCTCTGCCCCAAATATCCTAGATTTCATAAAAAAACAACAACAACAAAGTTTCAGGATACTAAATCAATGTACAAAATCAGTGGCATTTCTGTAAACCAAAAACATCCAAGGTGAGATCAAAATCAAAACACAATCCCATTCACAATAGCCACAAAAGAATAAAATACCTAGTAATACAGCTAACTAGAGAGTCAAAATATATCTACAATGAGAATTATAAAACACTGCTCAAAGAAATCATACATGACACAGACAAATGGAAAAACATCCCACGCTCATGGATAGGAATAATCAATATTGTTAAAGTGGCCATATTGCTCAAAGCAATTTATAGATTCACTGCTATTCTTATCAAACTACCAAGAACACTTTTTACAAAATCAGAAAAAAAGTATTCTAAAATTCATGAAACCAAAAAGAGCTTAAATAGCTAAAGCAATCCTAAGCAAACAGAGCAAAGCTGAAGGCATAATATTACCCATCTTCAAACTATACTCCAAGGCTACAATAACCAACAGAGCATGGTACAGGTGCAAAAACAGACATATAGACCAAAGGAACAGAATAGAGGTCCCAGAAATAAAGCTGCATACCTACAACTCTCTGATCTTTGACAAAGTTCACAACAACAGGCAATAGGGAAAAACTCCCTATTCAAAAAATGCTGCTGGGATAACTTAGCTAGCCATATAGAAAAGATTGAAACTGGACCCCTTCTTTTCACCATATAAAAACTTTCAACTAAAAATGGATTAAAGACTTAAATATAAAACCCAAAACTATGAAAAACCCTAGGAGAAAACCTAAAAAATACCATTCTGAATGTAGGCCCTGGCAACAATTTCATGACAAAAGCAATTGCAACAAAAACAAAAATTGACAAGTCGTGCCTAATTAAACTAAGGAGCTTCTGCACAGCAAAAGAAACCATCAATAGAATAAACAGACAACCTACAGGATAGGAGAAAATTTTTGCCAACTAAGAAACCACCGACAAAGGTCTAATATCTAACATCTATAAGGAACTTAAACAAATTTACAAGAAAAAAAATAACCCCATTAAAAAGTGAGCAAAGGACATGAACAGATACTTTTCAAAAGAAAACATACATATGGCCAACAAATATATGAAAAAAATGCTCAACATCACTAATAATTAGAGAAATGCAAATCAAAACCACAATGAGATATCATCTCACTCCACTTGGAATGGCTATTATCAAAAAGTCAAAAATTAACAGATGTTGGCAAGGTTGTGGAGAAAAAAGAACACTTATGCACTGCTGGTGGGAATGTAAATTCAATCTCTGTGGAAAGCAGTTTTGTGATATCTCAAAGAACTTAAAACAGAACTACAATTTGACACAGCAATCCTATTATTGGGTATTAATACCCAAAGGTATATAAATTGTTCTACTATAAAGACACATGTATGCATGTTCATTGCAACACTATTCACAATAGCAAAGACATGGAATCAACCTAAATGCTCATCAATAGTAGACTGGATTTAAAAAATGTGGTACATATATACCATGGAATATTATGCAGCCATAAGAAAAAATGAGATCATGTCATTTGCAGCAACGTGGATGGAGCTAGATGCCATCATCCTAAATGAATTAACACAGGAACAGAAAACAAAATACTGCATGTTCTCACTTACATATAAGAGGTAAACATTGACTACACATGGACACAAAAAAGGGAACAATAGAAACTGGGCATTTTTTAGGGTGCAGGTTGGGGAGGAGGATGAAAATGAAAGAACAGCATATCAGATACTATTCTCATTAGCTGGGTGATAAAATAATCAGTACACCAAACCCCAGTGATGTGCAATTTGCCTGGATAACAAACCTGCACATGCATCCCTGAACCTCAAATAAAAGTTCAAAAATTAAAATTAAAAATTAAAATATATTTTGTCTTTATCTAAGAATCAACTTTTAAAGTTTTTTATCACAGTTTTAATTTTGAGATATAGATTCACATGCAATTGCAAGGAATAATACACGGTGATCTTGTATACTTTCTACACAGTTTCCTCCCATAGTAACATCTTGCAGAAACTATAGTACAATACTACAACAAGGATATTAACATTGATACAATCAAGATGCAGAACATTAAAATAATAATGAAGAAATAAATTAATTAGAATAATAAATAAGATATAAAATAAATAAGTATAACATCATCCATATATATGGAATTTTTCTTTTTTAAAATTGTAATTAATTAATATTTTGAGACAGTCTCACTGTGTTGCTCAGGCTGGAGTGCAGTGGTGTAAGGACGGCCCAATGCAGCTTCCACCTCCTGAGCTCAAGCAATCCTCTTGCCTTAGCCTCCTGAGCAGCTGCGACTACAGGCATGCGCCACTGTGCCCAGGTATTTTTTAAAATTTTTGTAGAGATAGAGTCTCATTCTGTTGCCTAGGCTGGTCTCAAACTCCTAGACTCAAGCCATCCTCACACCTCAGCCTCCCAAAGTGCTGGGATTACAGGTGTGAGCCTCCACGTCTGGCCTGGAAATTTTTAAAAAACATATTTTCAGGATCAAGTTAGAAATTATAATGGAATTGTAAAAATACTAAAAATTGGGTGATAATGACAACATCACATACCAAAATTTGTGGGGTTCAGTAAAAGCTCTATTTCAATCTAAATTTATAGTGTAAGTGCTTGTATTACAAAAATAATAAAGGAAGAACATTAAAGTTCAACTAATAAAGTAGAAAAGAAACAACAGAATAAACTAAGAGAAAGCAGAAGATAGTAAACTATTAAAAATTGAAGAAAGTAAAAATAATATTAGAAAATAGTAACAATAACAGAAAAGTCAAGTAAACAGAAAAAACAAATAAAAGGCTCAAAGAAAGCAAATTTGTTTCATTGAACAGTCTAACAAACAATACAGAACTTTGGAAAGACTAGTCAAGGAAACAAAAAGTCACATATATATTTCTTATAAATAGAAAAGTAGACCTAACTATAGAAAAGCAGAATTAAAAGATAAAGATAAAATTATTAATTAGCTTATCAATAAATTAGAAGAAATGGAAAAATTTATAGAAAAGTATATATTAATTTTGATTCAAGAAGGAATACAGGACTACTACTATTGTCCATGATAAAGTAATAGGGCCAGATTTAACTTCCTGCCTTAAATACAGGGAGGACTGTAGAAAATATATGCCCTGAGAGTTTTCATATATTTTACAAGAGACAGAACAGGGTAATGATCTCTGGGAAAATAAGTGAAATTAGATGAGCCTTATAATTGTCCAGCTTCCTGCCTGAGGAGAGCATCCAGGTTGAGAAACAAGGAAAGGGAACCCCAAGAGAGATCAGTACTTTCTCTAAATTGAGGAACCAGAATTCAGAATTTGAGGAGGCCAAGGCATATATAATTTTTTATTTAAATACCAGAGAAGAGAGAGCTGCACACACAAAGACATGTGCACATGCACAGAATTCTAGAGGTTTGTAGGCGGTTCCTCTCAAGTTTTTGGCCAAGCACTGGTCTATGCATGCATGGAAGGAAACTATATGAAGCAAAAAAAGAACCAACCACCAAAATGGAGCAGGCAGAAAAGTCTTTGCAGCATACACTAGGCTGGATATAGTGTGTGTTCCTATGAGCCAGAATGGAAATTCCTGCTCACCTATGTATCATCAGATAGAGTTCTCAGGAGGGTATTGCCTTAATCACAGGTACAGATTAAACCTAGGCAAAAGCTTCTCTGGGCATAAACAAAAATTTCAAGATTAATCCTGAAAAGAAGGGTACTGACTCCAAGTTAAAACTGCATCCCTCTACTTCTAAATCTTTGAGGAATCCCCATACTGTCTTCAACAATGGTTAAGCTAATTTACATTCTCACCAACAGTGTAAAAGTGTTCCTATTTCTCTGTAACCTCCCCAGCATTTATTGCTTCTTGACTTTTTAAAAATTGCCATTCTGACTGGTGTGAGATGGTATCTCACTGTGGTTTATATTTGCATTTCTCTAATGATCAGTGATGCTGAGCTTTTTTTTTCTGTTTGTTGGCCACATAAATGTCTTCTTTTGGGAAATGTCTGTTCATGTCCTTTGCCCACTTTTTAATGGGGTGGTTTGCTTTTTTCTTATAAATTTGCTTAAGTTCCTTGTATATTCTGGATATTAGACCTTTGTCATATGGGTAGAATGCAAAAATTTTCTCCCATTCTGTATGTTGTTTGTTCACTTTGATGGTAGTTTCTTTTGCTGTGCAGAAGCTCTTTAGTTTAATTAGATCCCATTTATTAATTTTTATTTTTGTTGCAATTGCTTTTGGCGATTTCATTATAAAATCTTTGCTCAATGCTTATGTCCTGAATGGTATTGCAAAGATTTTCTACCCAGCAATCCCATTACTGGGTGTATACCCAAAGGAATATAAATCATACTATTATAAAGATACACACATGCATATGTTCATTGCAGCACTATTCACAATAGCAAAGACATAAAATCAACCAAAATGCCCATAAATGATAGACTGGGTAAAGAAAATGTGGTACATATACACCATGGAATACTGTGCAGCCATAAAAAGGAATGAGATCATGTCTTTTGCAGGGACATGGATGAAGCTGGAAGCTATTATCCTCAGCAAACTAATGCCGGAATGGAACGCCAAACACCACATTTCTCACTTATAAGTGGGAGTTGAACAATGAGAAC